>NC_056668.1:37597500-37897500 GCF_018350195.1 Panthera tigris | reverse complement strand
CTGGACTACAATACATAATGTGTATGTAACATGGAAAAGTTTTAAAGGAAGGAGTGAATAAGAAACAAAACAGAGGCTGAGTTCATTCAGTTTGCCTCTTTGACATTTCTACACTCTCCCTTGCAAACTTCTTCTATTTTTTTAAATACTGTTTTTTAAATGGGGAAATACTTTCTCCAATGTATGTATTATTTAAAAAGAGTTGGAGGGGTAAATTCTTTCACACATATAGATAGCTTAATTATAGGAAAATGTAATTATAAAGCTACAATAAAAGTTCAAATTGTGCTACATTTCTCTTCCCCATTTTTATAACGATTTATGAAGAAACTCTATTCCTATAATATATCTTAAAACTTTGTATGTCAACATACCAATACAACTTTACCCAATAGATGCAATTTATTTTTTAGTATGTCAGGTCTATTATGGCAAATTGCTTTAAAAAAAAAATAGACATCTCCACAGACTGGTGAATCATTTGAGGTAAGGCATAATTAGATTGGAATATAGATAACTTGCAGACAATATTCCTTCAATGATTCATTATTTTGTCTTATTTGTATGACAGGCAGAAATTCAGTTATGTGCTATTATTTTTCTTTTTAAGTACCTCGTGTGCAATTAATATAACAGACATTCCAATCTGAATATTTTTCATATTTCCAGCTCTGAAAAATAATAAACTCTCAATTGATTTTAATTAAAGTAATGAAATAATAATAATTATCCATGTAGAAAAATAAAACAATAAGAAATAGTGCCTGGTTCTTAAAATTTCTTTTATAGATCTAACGTTCCATTAATTTTAGAAATTAAATTTTGTTTTTTTCATGTCTGAGCACTTAAGTGATTAAATAAGCACATTATATTGCTTCAAAAAATATTTATAAATAATTAAGCAGGTGTGCCTTTATAGCTTTAGTCCTTAGGATCCAATGCATTATTATATAAAATCTATGATAGTTTAGCAAAAACTTACACTTCGAATAGACACATGATAAAAAAAAAATTACATTCTAAGAATATATTCAAATTAGATAAATGCAGCCCTTATGTGGATCCTCAATACAAAAAACAAGAGTCTAGGTCCACACTAGCCAGAAGTGGACAATGGCCAGGCACACATCTGTTTCATCTTATTGCAATTAGAAAACTGAGGCAAACTGCATTTGGAAAGGTGTAAGTGCCTGAATTCTCTCCTTTTTATAAATTCTGTACTTCCAGGTCACTATCAAAATCACCTAAAAATATTTCGAATGTTTGCCTTACCTTTATTATCAAATAACCATCTGAAAAACAAACTTGGAGGAAGAGAAAAATGCCCTGTGCATTTAACCAGAGCCTCCTCGGCCTTCTGTTACTGTTCCCAAGAAAATTTATTTTCTAGTATCAAGGTAGATCTGAGAGCGTCATGAGTGTGTGCCAACCACGTGTTGTTGTGGTGTCCCTTGGAGGAACACGTGTGAAATCTTTCCCTGCCTTCCAGGGATGCTGCCCCTGCACTTTACTAAGACTATCAACACATGGAGTTCATGGTGGCCAGGAAGGAGGCAAACGTGGACAAGTGTTGTACCTCTAAACTCCATAACATATATAAAGTCCTAAAAATGTTGCCAGTGTTGTTTCAAGTGCTTTATGTAGACCCACTCATTAAGTCTGCACAACCCTTTCTGTCTTCTCTCTCACACACACACATGCTCACATTTTAAATGCTATTCTGTCATTTTTAGGTAAATTACAATACAAATCATATTTTTATTTTGAAGGTGCATGTTTCAAACATACTTGAAATATTCATAGGAGAATTTTAATCATCTAATAAAATAACAAGATGGTTGAGTCAAATGGCTGGGCCACAGTGCCCATATATTTAGTTAAACATTACTCTTTTTCTGTGAAAGTGTCTTTTGGATGGGATTAACATTTAAATTGGTGGACTCTGAGTAAAGCAGATTGCCCTCAAGAATGTGGGTGGGCCACTTAAAAACAAAACAAAACGAACAACAAAAAACAAAAAGAAAGAAAAAAACAGCTTAAGAATTTAACAGAACAAAAAGACTGATCATCTCTGAACCAGAAGGATTTCTGCTAGCAGATTGCCTTTGGACTCTCAATTGCAAGTCTTTCCTGGGTCTCCACCCTGCCATCCAACCCAAAAAGACTTTGAATTTACCAAGCCTCCACAATCCCAGGACCAGTTTCTCAAGATAAATCTCTCTCTGCTCTTTGTTTTCAACCGACTCTGCCAGGAGAAAGCACCATATCATGGGGTTTAGGGAGAACTACAAGGGCCAGAAGGGGAGTCCTGGGATGAAAAACACCTGGGTTCCCCCAGGTGCTGGAAGCCCCATTCCCAGACTCCTCAGTAAGGAATCTGCCTCAGGTCACCTATCAAGCAAACCCTGATCTTTAGCAATGACTTCCCTTCCCTGTCCCCACTTCCTCAGTGCATGTGTGAGGGTGCATATGTGTATGTACATGTATGTTTATATTCACACACATCCAATTGGTTCTGTTTCTCCAATTCTACTAATACAGGTAAAGGAGGTATAATGATAACTTTGAATATTGTATCTTATCTTTGAATATCTTTGAATATCTTTGAATATTGTATCACTTAAGAAATTTTAATCACTTTCATTAGTAAAATTTCACTTAATCTTTGAACAGTATTTAGGAAATGCAAGGAATGGATTACATTTAATACCTTATAAAAGAGAACTGTAGCCAGGAGAAATTAGATAAAATGGTTGAGGGTCCAAGTTGTGATCCATTGCTGGATTTGAACTCAGGTTTTGTGACTGCTTGCATAATGGTCTTTCATTTTGGTTTCATAAATTATTAATTTTACCTGGTCCTCTGACATTTTCAGCTTCTAATTCTTTAACAGAAACAGCAACTCACAAGCAACTTCCATTCAACATAATTTACTTGACAAATAATTGAGAATTGAAGTGGTTGTAGGAAGAAAATAGTCTGTAATTCAAATGTTTAAAAAACATTCCCATTCTAAGGAAGTGAAAAATTTGGCAAAATATCAGCAGAGTTTTCCATGAAACAACTTTAAATCTCTAATTAACTAGCCTCAATTATTTTAAAATACTGTTTATTGAATTATTCCCTAGGCTTTTGGGTTAAAACGCTTGATTGGACACTTTCTTTTTCTTCCCTCTTCAAGTCCCATGACACAGGCAAATCATGTTCTAAAAATGCATAAGCATTCCCCAAATATAAATGTTGGGGGAAAAAGAACAAAGAGAGGAGAGTAGAGGAAGTATGTTCATAAGCTGGGAAACAGAGACAAATGGTTTGCTATTTATCAGATCCATTGAAGAAGCAGAATCCTAAACAGGTAGTGGGTAAGGTTGAGAACCAAACTGATTTATACTGTGAAATGTCTCCAGAGCATAACCTTTAAAGGAATCCTTCCCATTACAAATGCAAGTGAAAGTGAAAAGGGTTTAATGTCTGTTCGGGACACCAACCAAACCATCCCTCTTTCATTCCAACCATACGAAAAACTGGTGTTTTATTCTCTGTAAAAGGTGAACAAGAGAGTCTGAATTGGGAGACAGTCTAAGACAGAGTAGAATCCTGCAAAAATACACATATCATGTATGCTGAGACTGAATTTCAACTTCAAAGATTTTGCTATCCCTCCTATGTGGTCTCCTTTTCCTTTTCATATTTTACATTAGATTGTAGGCAGAGGACCAACATAATGAAAAAGACATCAGAAGAGCAAATCAAAGTAACCCATTAATTACACCTATTGGCCTAGAAATAATATTCTAAGTGCCTACCATTTCCCAGGCACTGATCCAAGAACTTA
Source organism: Panthera tigris (assembly GCF_018350195.1). Taxonomy (NCBI): domain Eukaryota; kingdom Metazoa; phylum Chordata; class Mammalia; order Carnivora; family Felidae; genus Panthera; species Panthera tigris. The sequence goes on along the minus strand of NC_056668.1, from coordinate 37,893,665 downwards.
ATCTATATTAACTCATTTCATCAACACAATCTAAAGAGACACAGATGATGATGATGATGATGATGATGATGATGATGATGATTATCTTTCACATGAGACACCTGGGGGCACAGAGAGTTTACAGAGTTTTTCTATGTGGTACAGGCTAAGATTTCTATACAGGGAGTTTGGATCCACAGTCTTTGAACTTAAGAACTCCTCTTTACTGCCTGGTAGGAGAGAATGTGTTCTCCAAAACTGACCAAGAGAAAAAACTATGTGAAATAGAGAGCCTATAAAGAAACAGTCCTAGGAGTTATTATCATAGACTTAAAGATCTAAAATTATCGCCAGAAGGTGACTAAATACAAGATAAAATTTCATTCACCAATAACTATTTCACTCACTATTTGAAAAAGCTAGAATCAAATTGAAATTGTTCTATGCTAGCAAAAAGCTACTTATTTGTACCTCTTTTTCCATATGAAATTTTGTCACAGAATATTTTTTTAACCACTTTAAAATATATGGTGATACTTATTCAAACTTGTTTAATCCCTCCATCTATTAGTATTTTCATCATAGACTATGTTGATATGTTTTAACAAAAGTTAGGTTAATATTTATGTTTCCACACAAGATACACCTTCCTTACTATTGCCATGACTAGAAGCTCATCCAAATCATAAAAAAGAGACTTAAGAAAATCAACCCTCTTTGATGCATAAAATGATGAGAAAAATAACCAATGATGCTACTTAGTGTTCTAGAAGTTTATCAGGTCTCCTTGCCAGTTTTATTAAATTTTTATGCCTTACACTTATTTCTCATAGCGTCAATATTTTTCATACCTGGGTTTTGTGAATAGTAATAACTTTGAATATTACATTTGATGTATTAATAAAAATAGTTTCTCCACAGTGATAAAACTATCTATGAACATGACCCATCTCTTGAGTTCTATTGTCTTTTAGGTAGCATCAAGTCATATTCACCTTGGTCAGTTATATTTTTGAATTCTGAAATCATGAATTTTGAATCTGAAATTAGTACTTCTTATAATTTAAAGCATTTGCAATGAGGTAATTATGAAAATGGATCTGTTTCTCAATTTTTAAGGTATATTTTCCAATTCTATTAGCTTGCAATACTAACAACATTATTTGCATAAGATTAATATACTCTTGGATTCTAAAATCAGTTTAAATTCTAACAGGAAAGTGCTTCATCACCACAGTTTCACATATGGAATAATGAAGTTGCAACCCTTTGACAACCATGGTTCAAGACTGTTTCTAGTTACACCTGACATTTTAGAATTGAGGATTGAAATTTTGGTAAACCTGATTGATGGAGGGTCAATTTTCACTTGCTTTTCAAATATGAACATGTTTCTTTGATACTCTACATGGAAGAATTTCCAAAGCGGGAAGCTATTTCGAGTAATTTCCAGAAACTTCTCTTTGTAACACCTTCTTAACTGTGATTTCCTAATCACTATGCAGAAGATTTCACTGCCTAATTAAAGGGCTGGCGCAGTGATGAAGATAAAGAATACAGAGCAGGGCTGTGAGCTAATCTACAAGCAAAACACAGGAACTACTTGTCAAGAGTAAGGGAATATTTTATCGACAGCTGTGTCCAATAAGGATGAGTTATGTGGTAAATGTTTAATATTAATGCATTTCTGGCATGATTGTTACCTCCTTCATTATCTCTCACTGTGTTCAGTAAAATAATTAATATAGTCATTTATTGAAGTTCCATTTTAAATGGCAGCATTTTTAAAGAATTATATTCATTTTCAATGGAAATATAATGCTTATTATAGTAAATGATAATATATAAATCCAATGAACTACATGTATAGTTAATCAAGTTAACTAGTTTATTGGCAATATTCTATTTTGAATACATGAAATAGTGTATTAATTACACAAATATGATAGAGAAACAGTATTGACATAATCGCCACCATTATTGTTTGAGAAATGGGTGGCTTGGGTGCTTGGATGGCTCAGTCAAACATCCCGCTTCAGCTCAGGTCATGATCTCATGACTCTTGAGTTTAAGCCCGGCTTCAGGGTCTGTGCTGATAGCTCAGAACTTGGGGCCTGCTTCAGATTCTGTGTCTCCCTCTCCCTCTGCACCTCCCCCCTCCTATTTTTTCAATAAACATTAAAAAAATAAACTGGTGGCTCAATATGCAAATGCAAATTTAGCAGTAATTGCCTTTATAAAGGAAAGGCACATATTGTGATAGAAGGGTCCCAACTTTAATACTCTATCAGTTGTAAGCTCAGTAGCATTTGCAATTTACTGTCTTACACTTAATGTCCCCATCTATTAAAAAAGAGAGGATAGTAGTAATATTATCTACCATGTGGGGTTTTTGTAAGCATACATAAAATATAATAAGTAAATATTATGATATAATAATATAATATTAAATAAATATAGCATATAATAACATAATTATAAAATGTTAAGTAAATAAGTAATGATATAATAAGTAAAATATATGAGGCATACTAGGATTTTTATAAATTTTTTTATCTCCCACAACATAGATAACATAATACTAGCTCTAAATTACCCAAGCCAGATGAAAAGAATAATAAACATTTTAAATATAATTGCTAAGGTTTATTTTTCCAAATATTTCATATTTAGATCTGTAATTTCAATAAATGTAAATTGCACCTTCTATGACCCAGGTTCTGTAAATGTTAGTGGCAATGTCATAATTAACAAGATACAGAAACAGGAGTAGAATTATATATCCACATCTATGGCAAGGTTTATAAATCTGTACCTATAGCTACATCTACATCTATCTATCTATTAGCATATCTCTCTCTGTGTATAAAAATCTAATTTTATACATTTACCCCAGGACACCTCAGAATAGTTAGCATAATTTAAAAATACATGTTTTAACAATGAATGAAATGGACAGAATAGACAAAAAATTGAGAAATATTAAGCAGATAGCATATATGGTTAAATATAGTTTAAAAGGAATTTTTGAGTAGTGGAAGACTATAATGTAAAAATATATTATTAAAAATAAATCATTCCATGAAAATATGTTACCAGAGTCAACAAGAAAAGTCTGGGTTGATTTAGTACAGTTCAGGCTTTCTTCATCAAATTCTCTGTAGACCACTGAAGAATTCTCTTTCTACCCTTACCTAGAGACTGAAAGCTAAACCTGCATTTGGATTTCCTTAGATCCCTACATTGAAGATAGTGTAGGAAGAATAAAATGACCTGGTATATTAGAATTGGGAGTTTCTTCTTTTATGTACAAACTGATATTAATCTTTTTTTTAAAGTTTATTTATTTTGTATTAATCTTTTTTTAAAGTTTATTTATTTTGAGAGAGAAAGAGAGAGAGCAGGAGTAGGGTAGGAGCAGAGAGAGGAGAAAAAGAATCCCAAGCAGGCTCCTTACTGTCAGTGGGAAGCATCATGTGGGGCTTGAACTCACAAACCATGAGATCATGACCTGAGCCGAAACCAAGAGTTGGAGGCTTAACTGACTGAGGCACCCAGGTGCCCCAACCTGATATTAACCTTTAAAATACAGATACTACAAAGAATTTTTAAATAATAATAATAATAATAATAATGTTTTTTTTTGTATTTCTAAAAATAATTAGTTATATTTTGTCTTTGTCAGCTATCAAATAAACTTTCTCAGTAAAAACATAAAGGACACTAAAACTATAACCAGGGAGAGCAAGTGGGGATATAATTTTCCTTAAATCAACTATGGGGATTTTCATGTTCTTCATTTACCAGAAGATGAATACTCTCAGGGAAATGTAACTGTAAAAAATTCAGATACCTTGATGATTTTGAGTAGATTGACATGCCATGTTCTGCCTTTTAATCTTGGGTATTTGGCACAGATTGCTTATGGTCCACCTAAATTTGGTTTCCATCTCTCCTTAATAATTTATTTGTAGGAGGGCAGATGGCTGCCAGCTTCCCTTGAAGTTAGGTGTAATTACGTTCTTGTTGATAGAATTGAGTCTTAAGTGAAGTGTATCAATTTTGAGTGTGAGACTTTACACTTTGATGGTATATTTTCCCAAGTACTTTTCCATGTCTTGGAACAATAGATTCACCAAAACTGGGATAATGTGGAAAAGAAGGCAGCATCCTATAAGATGGAAGAGGGACAAGAAAGATGAAACCTGGATCCCTGAGTATGATATGAAATAGACATTCCAACAACCTGGAATTCTCATTCACTTTAAGGTTATTACATTAAAGAGACATAAAAATCCATATTATTTAAATCATATTTTTAAATGTCTTTGCTAGAGCAGTTTAACCTCTGGCCTACATGCTATAGGTAATCACTGAATATGAAATAAAAATACCATGAATAAAATGATGAATCTGCAGCATACGGCAGTGGAGTTTTCATGTATTTTAAAGTTGTTTTTAATATATCACAAAACAAAGGATATTGTTTCAGTATAACTGGGTATGACAACTCGTTAAACATTAGTCTTTAAGAGCTTAGGATGTGCAGGGTAATTTGGAGAGACAAGTGAGGAGGCTACAAATGAAGAAATTTTGATTTATGTCTTTATGTGTGGCTCTCTTGGCTCTCACACCAAGTGGTTTTCCTGTTTGTGACGTGCCAGTTGTCTCCTCATCTGAAGTCTGGTAATACATTAATTATATCATGGGTAATTTTAAACTTATAACCTTAGACAAAATATTTTCTATCTGCAGTTAATTGCTAATTTTTTCCCTTAATTTCTCTCTCAAAAATCATTACATGGTCACTCTGAACATTTCCAGGAGAAAAAAGAAGACCGTTTTTTTTTTTTTTTTTTCTTTTCTGTTTTAGATCCTCACAGTGCCTTCCCTAAGTTAGGCTCTAAGAAAACTCCATGTAACTCCTTCCCCTATTCCTCTTTTATTTCCCTTTTATATTGAATCACAAAGGCCACTTATATTTCAGCATATAGACTTAAGTGTTTTTACATTTTTGAAATCTATCCAAACATCCTGCCTTTTTACCTTTATTCTTAAGGCACATCTATTCCACATTAAGTGGCCCTTGCTTGCTAATTCTTCATATGAACTTCTGCATCACCATCTCATGATATATGTATTTTTGCATTGTTATTTGATTGTGAAAATGTGAACATATTTTCTATCCATAAAAAGCTTGTGAGTTCTTTAAGGGCAGTATTAAATAGATGATAGGACTCATCCACCCACCCCCCCCCCACCTCCACCCCAACCCTGAGATTCTGAAATCTAAACCAATTCAATAAATCCTTTTATTTTATCCTGGGTGTAATTCAAATAGGCATTTTGAATATAAATAGACATTATCAAATCCAATGGAAATCTGAGTTAAGTCACTTTCTAGTACTGAGGATTGAGTGGTCCAGCTAAATTCCAATTCTATTTCTAACACTCCCTCTCCTTCCAAAAATGTTGTTTACCTGGCTCATCATGATCACTTATTCTAGACCCAACACACCAAGAAACAGATTGGAGTCTCTCGATTTGTTCATACTAATAGCAGTTATTGGGCACTTTCTATATGTCAGACATAGCTCCAAGCACTTATAATACATTTGTGAATAAACAGACCATGTTAATTCTCGGAGTTCAATCCATTTGAGCCTAATTGAAAGAACGAGACTCCTGGTGTCTTTCTGTAATTTTCACTGGTGATGTTGGGTAGTATACCATATCTTCTCTTTCATCATAACATTGACTCTGGCCTTGAATCACAGACAATCTGATATGTTTCCTTAACTGAGGTTGCATCCTTTCTTCATTTTTCTTGCTTACAAAGTTTCTAGAGTACTGTTCATTCCTACCTGATTCCCAAGTAATAGCCTACAGATCATATTTGATGCTGTATGAATAAACCTGGCTCTAACCATTTATGTTATTTGAATTAAACTTTTGGTTTCCTTTAGATGCTATTCTTGAATAGCATGCCTGCCCACATAGGACTCATATTTCCTCTTATTTTTCCATACTTGTTCACATTGACGAGCAGCGTCCTTTTCCACTCCAGTTCAATAATATTCCTAAGAGACACATGTTGCCAAGGTAACATTTATTTTCACATACTCCTTTAACCCATCTCCGCATGTAATTTTATTACATGCCTTACAGTACTTGCTAAACAGATATCTGTAAAGATTATTTTTTACCTCTCCCACTCTCATATCAAAAATTTAGTTCCATGTTTTAGAGGTACTGTGGGTAACCTCTCATATATCCATGGCACGCACTGACCTCTTACACTTTGCATTTTTACTGCAAACTCTTGGACCATTAAGCCTGAAAATATTTTCTGACTTATTTGAAAAAATGAACTCTTTACTTTTCATGTTCTATAGTTCTGGTATGTATGCTCAACTTTCTGATACATCTATCATTTCTGAAGGATTAGGGCCACATCTGTGATGAGTGAAAATCTGAAGTAAATATATAAATCACAGGGAAGCACTCCGACAAGTCACTAGTGATAACTACCACACTTAAATATCCAGGATTTGAGGTAGTCAATGGTACAAGACACAATGTATTTCCTAAAATCAATATAAGTAACATTTCTAAACTATTTTCCAATATTTAACTAGGTGATGATTTGATACAAAAAAATGACTTCAATAAATATAACATACCAAAATTGCAAACTGCTAGATTATTATGTTAATTTATAGCAGATACACACTAAATGACAAATTGTTATCACTCAAAAAATACTTTATAAACATCCAAATTCTCCACCATTTGTTGCAGGAATTTAGGTTTGCTTTTATCCCACTCATTCTGGCTTGCCACACTTCTACATAAAAAGGAAACAATATATCTTATTGCCAAGATAGGGAAATTGTTACAAGAATTCAGGTTGTACATCTGGCTAGGAGGGTTTTTAACCCCAACACATGTACTGTGACATTGTTTTCTACCGAACATTTAGGGAATTCTAAAAAAGCACTAAAGTTGGCAGTTATTCACAGTGTTGGCTACAGGAGACCAATTCTCTGCTGGATCAAAATGTTAAGTTAGTTCCAAGAGAGAATGTGAGAAGAAAGTAAAAGCAATCTCTCTTTCTTCTGAGCTCTAGGAATTCACATTTTCCAAGAGTGGCTGAAAACATTCTCTATCAGCTGATACCATCCAATGAGAGAAAACTGTTGGAAAAAGGGAATTACATAAAAGTAATGCAAGTTTACTAAAAAATGAAAGAACTACCTTCAATAATATTTTTGTTAGCAAACTGTTTAGCCCTTAACATATTTTCACCTAAATATTTATCTTCTTTTATTTATCTTGACAATTAGCATGATATCATCTAACAGATCATTAAAGTTTGATGTTTTCCATTGAGACTAAGACTATTCTTATTTTAGGAATTAGTACGACTGATGTGGGAGTGTAGAGAACTCCTTAGACTGGACTACTAGATGAGTATCTGCACAGAAATGATAACAACTCCATTCTTCTACTAGAAAAAAAAAGTCAAAGCTTTTTTTAAACGATTGTCTTATGATTCCATTTGTGCTAAAAATAGTTTCACATGGATATATTTCCCAAAAATTCATGCTCTACTTATTTAAGGTTGAAATAATTTGGAAAAACTCCTCCTGAAATTAACCTTTGATCAAATTATAACCCTTAAATGACAAAAACGTATAAAATTGGGGAAGATAAATTTAGTCTGAAATTACTGAAAGCCTTCATTAAGCCTTAATATATGCTGTCAGCTTTAAACTAAATAATAGATGGGATTTTAACATAATCAGAAAAAAACTGCTGCTACCTGCCTCTGTTACTGTCACAATGAAATTGACAAGATAATTTTGAAAATAAGGCCTTCTCCAAGTCACTTCATGGATCTGACAAGCACATGGTATTTAGAATTATATCTATTCATACAGAAAAAAAAAATATCTACAAGGATGTAAGATAGTTGAGTGGAAGCTCAAATACATTCTCCTTTAGGTAATATAGCATTCCTTTGCTTTAACAAATAAACACACATGCTAGCAATTCTTTGCTTTCAGAAAAATACTTCATTTTATGTCCCTTCTGTAATAGTCTTTAAGTAATCCTGAAGTTAGATAACCTTCAGGAAATTTTTTAAAAAGGGTAGCCTATATATGTTACACCAAGTTACTGTGTTCATGTGATCTCTTGGGGTTTTCCTTACATTATTAACATATATATGTATAATTATCACTGCCAATACAAAAAACAAAAACAAAAAAACAAACAACTAGTTTTCTCATTGTAGGGAAATGGTATAAAATAACAAAGAAAAGCAATATATGCCTAGAATCTTCATGGATAGGTGTTAGGACAAAGCTAAAATTTAAGCATAAAAATAGTCTCACCTATCTTTCCAAGACTGTAAAATATAAAATATCTAATAATTCCTCTTTTTTATCCAGAGGAATATAACTCATAAAAATTAGTGACATGACTTTGGACAAAGCTGGAGTTAGTGGAGTTATTATGCACTAAAAGTTGCTTAGTTATATACAATATATGTTATTTGACATTTTGATCACACATTTGTTATTATTTAATTCATAAATATTTACCTCCAAATTTTATTGCATTCCCAATGCTGAGTGGTGGTGGCAATTACTAACAATTACTATATTTGAAACCAGATATCCCTGACTCTTTGAAACAATATTTAAGCAAAACTGTGTTCCATCTCTTACATCACAGTGCCTGGTTTGCTTGTTAATATCACATTATAAATACACAGGGAAACTTGGTATGTCTTAAAAGCCAATTGATCATTTATTGGTAGTAGAGCACAGGTTAGCAAAAGAAATGGAGAATATTGTTATAATACATTTAATCAACCAGTGTTCTCTATTTTAGGATTAAAAATACCTTTTCTACATTAAAACACTGAATATAACTTTAGATTTCCTTTAAATACAGAGCTTAACTTCCTGCTATCTAGATATCACACTTTGTTTTCCAAATGACAAAGCTAATGGCATCTTTGTATAAACCATGATGTTAAAACATAGCAAAAAATCATTGCTATAATCTTTCCATCTGCCTAAAATGGGACAGGAAAGAGACACAGCAGGGAGAAACTCATGAACTTACCCGAAAGTTAAATACAATAGACAGGTCACATTTTTGAATTGCCAACTTTGATGTGCCTTTACTTCTATATTACAAATCATGTCATATTCAGAAAGTTTAAACGTTGAGGGATCTATTGAGTGCTGGCCCTGATCTTCAAGAAACCTGAATTTCCAAAGAGACATACAGATGGAGTTTTTTTCTTTTTGTCCTTTTCATTAAATGTCTCCAAGCAAAAAGTTCAAGATGGAGAGGGAAAAAAAGAAGTTTTAGGAGCTTGATCTGAAGTGATCATTTTTTTTTTTAACAGAATAGCTATGAAAAAAAAATCAGTTTTTTTAAAGGAAATATAATCATATTTTAAACCCATCTAAATTTTATACGGATATGGAAAGATATAGGTTTTTATAATGTCATAGTCGTTTATAAGTATCTAAAAGCTTTAGTAACTAGGTGTCATTACTCACCAACATCCTTTCCAGACTTCACATTCAGAATATGCTCATTATTAGGGGAAAGTAAAATCTTATGCTTCATTGCTCTCACTCCATTTGGGAAGAATTACATATTGATCACCAATGTAGAGAAAGGCAATTCATGATGTACCGAAATTAAAGTAAGATTTAAATTGGTGTCAAATATTATACCTCAATAACATGAGACCTATTGAAATAATATATGTAAAATTTTGAGGTAAGAATAGACACAAAATTCATTGCAATTTGTGAATCTTGCTATTTCCTTTGGCAGGAATAGAAATGAAGAGTCTAGTAGCCAAGAAGTGTTAAAGAACTAAAGAAGAGCTAAAAATGAGAAAAATAACATTGAACTTTTGTTTTTTTTTTAACCTGCTTATGAAATATCCTATAAAGTATCTTCCTGAATCATTTTTTAAGCAAATAATTTACATATCTCAGCCAAATAACATGTTTGTGTATTCAGGGGGCTGGAGGAGGAGACTGAAATGTAGAAAATGTAATTTTTATTCCACTCATAGGACATATTTATTGATGTATGTTTTGAAAATTTGTGAATAATTAGAATCCCTTCCTATCAAAAAGAAAATAAGTCACCAAGACCATGTGAATCCCGTGGAGCTATAAAGTAATGGATCTCCAAGTTTATTCTGGACCTGCAGGAGACTCTGAATCAATAGAGAATTCTTGACTGAGGGTCACCAAAATACTACAAATGCATTTCTTGAGAAAGTCAGATTTGTTCAGCCAATGCAAGCCAGGTACAGTTATAATCACTCTCACCTTGCAATGAAAGCATATGACAAAAGCCACTTTTGTATCTTTAGAGTCCAAGTGTTAAAATGATTTATAACAAAACTACCCCAGACTAATCTTTGCAGCAGAATGACTTATTTTGCTGACGCCAGCATAAAATAATGCCTAGCACAAATTTCACAAAGGGCCACTGCTGAATAAATCAAGCAAGTGTTTAAAAGGTGTGTCGATACAGGTTAATTTTGTAATAACATTTGTGGGTAACCCAGGCTACTTTTTCAGGATGTGCCTCAAGAAATATAGTTTAATGGAATTGCCACAGTCTTGGTGTAGATTTAGAAATGTGGATTTGTCAGATTGCTACAGGTGTTCTGGTCCTGGGGGAGCAAGTCACTGGAGTTAAAATCACATGAGGCTAATTCATAAGCTCAAATGCCAGTGTTTCAAATTATATTGGAGGGATATTCTGGAGCTTGACAACTGGGACAAGTCATCTGCAAGGGCATACCCTCCTGGGTAGTTATGTTCTCTGAGGAGATGAAATTATAGATTAGATGTTTCTCCTGAGAGCGCAGAATTAGAACAAAGGGAATTGAATGGTCTTAAGGGATCATTCTATCAGACAGTGGTAACCTGATTAATTGCCCTTCCCTCCTGTTCTGCTGATGTTTCTATCTAAATAACTGGGTCAAGGTACTTTGGAATCAGAACACCTTCCTCCAGATCATTTCCACAGAAACAGTGGAAACTCCAGACCCATGGATAGACATTATCTTCCTCTACACTGTAATGTCTAGCTTTGCTATTTATTTACTAAATTAATTTTACCTGAGTCTAGTATTTCAGGACCTAGAATTTGACACTGATTAGCAATAGAGGACAAGAAAACAGCCAATGCAAGTTTAATTCTTTCTTTCAATGTAGAGAACTGGCTGTATAAAATTTGTGATCTAGGAAGATCCATTGACACTATTATATAGAATGGGGTTAGGTTAGGTCAGGACTGAAAAATGAAAGAGTTTTGCAAAGCCCAGCCCAAAGGCATGAAGAACCTGACTATGGCTGTTGTGGCAATGAGGGATGGAAATAAAAGAACAGGTTCAAGAAAGATTTGGGGAACAGAAAGTTGTAATTCTTTTCTTCAGAATTACAATGTGACTGAGTACTCAGAGCCACAGACTTACTGTAGCTATTTTTTTTCTGAATAAACTAAAATACCAACAAATAACTCAGCAAAATATATCAATAAAAGTACACATTATGGGAAGTTGTAGGAAAGGAAGCAAGCGCAAAGGAAATCATTTCAAATAATTTAAAGTATCCTTCAGTACCTTTTCCCTTAATATGATCTCTGCTTTACTTTGCTAAACTTGCTGACTTGTGTCTGACATCTCACAGAGATTGTCTGACAAAGTGTACTATTACAAATTGTTGGATTGACTGGGTGAGGGAGCAAGCCTTTTTTGGTGTTAAACTGTTGTGCTTAACCTTGTCTTTAAAGTCTGGACCTCTCATGCCAAAACAAGAGCAGACGCTTCTCTAATAAAACTTGAAAATGAATGGGAACAGGGAGAATATGGGAACTCTCTGTACTTCCTGCCCAATTTTGCTATGAACCTCAAACTTCTCTAAAAAATAAAGTTTATTAATTTACACATAAAATAAATTGAAAGTGAAATCACAGGCAAAAAGAACTCAATCATTCTCTCTTCCATTCTCCAATCTTACTCTCAATCAACAAGGACAGCGCTCATATCCACGGCAGCAAGGAAAAATGTATTCCTTCCTCTGGTTTAGTACCTTTCTCTAGAGCAGTGCCTCAGTGCTTTGTCTCTCCAGAAACTACTGACAGCTTTGTTCTCCCTAGTGCCCACTGATCTGAGCTCCTCTCCCTCTCCTACCAATTCTACGGTTTTGTGAGGACAGTTCCTTATGAGTAATCATATTTTTCTTTAATATAAAACATATTACAAATGGAAACAAAGTACACCAAAAACACCAAAACACCTTTACAATAGATACTTACCTCCCTTTCAAGAGAATGGGTCTGGTGCTGGGGTAGTGGCATATATATATATATATATATATATATATATATATATATATATATATATAATTAAGAACAATTCAAAATGCAACAGTGAAAATTGATTTAATTTAACCCGACATCCTATGCACTATTACCAAGATGTGTTTTTTTTTGCATGAAAAAGATTATGATGATGAAGTAAAATACAAAATCTCACAATGGAAATTTAAAGGCATCTCCACAAAACCCTGGATTGGAGGGATGCCTTCATCTTTCCAAACCTTCTTCAGAACCTGAAGATCTTCCTGTATTCTAAAACTTCAGTTACATTTTAGAATGCAAGCAGCTTAAAAATAGCTTTTGGAGGTCTTTTAATTATAGATCAATAAGTGTGTCTGAGTGCAAGATCAATTATTAATTTATGTAAGCTGAAAAAATTGGTATATTTTATAAAGTTGAGCTCTACCTTCAGAGTGGTTCTTGCTTTTTGGTAACAAACCAAATGGATAATGTAATCTTTCTGAACCTTTAATGTTTCACTCTTTTAATAATGACATGTACCTGAGTTAGTTGGAAAACCCTGGACTTTGATAAATGTAAAGTTTAGTATGAAAAAGAAGTGGGAAAATGTAAATGCTAACTTTTAAGACAGAAATTCTACAAGCTGGTTTTCTACAGTTTAAAATGCTGATATATGATTAAAAAATAAGTTGAGGTAGAAGAAATGAAAATATTTTCCACAGTATCCAATGTTTTCTCACATAAAGTCTAAAAATGACTTATCTTTTGGTTAAGTACATTTCTTTAAAATATGTTAATCTTTTTTCTCCAGCAGATATAAAATAGAAATAAAGAGATTAAACAATGCAGTAACAAAGAGCCATGTTTGGTGGACATAAAAACAAGCATCAAAGAACGAAAAAAATACAAGCACATCTTAATTCACACTATGCATAAATGGCATCGACAATCAAAATCGCATGCAGAGTTCAAACAGACTTGCTTTTTAATCTTTCTTCAAAAGGCAAAGCAGTGAATGACAATCAAATATGAATAAACTGAAAATGAATCAGCAATAAAACAAGTGATACACAATTAACCATTTGCAATGTTAACATTGTAAGAGAAAGAAAATCATAACTTAAAATGATGCAGTTTTATTCAAAGTAACTGCTTTAAATATAGCTTCTTACAGCATCTGGTCAGGGCCACAGTAATTTAATATAGATAGGGATCTGGGTTTTTGTTTGCTTGTTTGTAAGCATTCTTCCTTAACATCATTTCTCAGTTGCTATTTGATACAAGGAAGTCATTTCTCTCCCTTCTCCTTGCTGGCAGAGCCCACATCCCTTGACAGAAGCGAATATGTTATACATGCCAATTTCTAGTCTACCTTGCTTGTATAGTATGATTGTCAACCTATACCTGAGGAGAGTATGCTGGGTGCTTCTGGGAAAATGTTGCTCCCTGTCAAAAGGAGAGAGAGATGTGAGGGATATGTTTTGTTTCCTTATTGGGTTTGGACAATGTCATGAGAGAGCGAGGTGCTTGGGGACAGCTACAACCATCTTGCTCCAGAGAGAGGAAGATACAGAAAATCTCAGAAACCATGGGCCACCGAATCAGTCAGCAACACTACTGTTTAAGTGGCTTTTACTTGGGTGTTCTTGTACCAAAAAACAACTGAATACCCTTTACCTTAAAGAAATTCAACCCTGCATCTACCCTAAATTATTTGGTCTACAGGAACATTATATCTTATATAATCATGTCCAATTTTCTATCAGTTAAATGATACAATTTCCTTTAAATTGTCTGGAACAATTGCAAAGGTAGAAAATGTTCCATTTGAATACTGACAGTGATTCATCACAAAAGCAATACAAGATAGTGATGCAATATAATTCACCCTTCTAAGACTGCCTTCTTTTTGGAGCTGTGTTTCTCTTTGTTGTGGTTTTCAAATGTATTTGTATTTGTTTGTTTGCTCTCTTCTACAAATGAAGTTTATTCCTGTTTTTTTTTTTTTTATTTTTCAGAATTTCAAATATAAAAAAATGGGCTGCCTGGCTCAGTCAGTACAGCATGTGACTACTGATCTTGGGGTTGTGAGTTTGAGCCCCACATTGGGTGTATAGATTACTTAAAAAATAAAAATCTTGAAAAAAGAAAGAAAGAGTGTTATTGTTACCCTCATTAAAGAGGAAGAGGGCAGATTCATAGAGCTTGCTCTCTGCTTGGTTTCCAATCCTTTCTCCTTTCAATAGCTCCTACATCACTATGGGAAACACATTTTCAAAACCACTCCCCTAGTCCTAGAGTGGAGGCAAAAAAAAGGAATGTGAGGGGAATACAATCTGATCTTTTACATACATTCTGGAAAAGATGGCATGATGAAGGTCAATATGACCTTTCCTAATGATCTACTTTCAGCTCAAATAGTGTACAGGTAACTACAGAGGATCAACATATGTCCATTGAAGGAATGAATAAAACATTTAGATCACTGTGTTGCAGATAGAGCTCAAGCTTATTGTTGTTTTGTACCAGGACTTTCCACTATGAAAAGATGTTCTTCCCATGGGCAGAAGAGAGGAATAACAAAATAATAAATGCATATGTTTGAAGCCCCTGTTATGTGCAAGGCATGGAGCTAGGCATTTCCAGGGTACAATGAATATATAAGATCCAGTCTTTGCTAAGGAAAACATCATTTAGTAATAGAGACAGTATAATATATATGTGGCCACAAGATACAGAAAAATATAAATACCACAAGAGAAGTATAAAGCATTTTAAAAGTTCAGAAGAACGTGTTTGTATCATGTAAGGAGGACCATAAATGAAAAGATCATTGAGATTGGCAGTGAATGTTGAGTTTGGATTTCAGAAGGAGAAATGTGAAAAAAGAGTTTTTTATAGAAGAGGTAATATAGGTTTCTAAGTAAAATGGTAGCCCACTTTTCCTCAACCATAGAAAACATAAAGAGAGCCAGGGAAAATAAATTGGAAAAATATTTGGGGATTATATTTTGGGAGTCTTTGAATGCCAGAAAGAATTCTATCACATCTGGACATTCCCCAAAGATATGCCCAAAAGCAATTCAAAATATCTAGCCTATATGAAGAATTTGGAACATTTATCTGTAAAACAAAAATAAGTTAAAAAGGTATCCTTTGGTTTTTATCATAATCTATAATACAATTAAAAAAATAAATGCTAAGCATTCATGATACTTCAATTTATAGTATTTATAACTGAATTTGCAACTATCCTATTTATATAGGTCCTTAAATATAAGATAATGGTTGATATATTCACGTATATTGTGCCAGAGTTAAACTACCACAGTTAAAAAACATAATAATTTGATGCTCATTTTTATGTAGGCTGAGACCCAATGTTAAACTAGTGGGAAAAGGAAAGATACACTACTAATATTTTAATTCTTTCTTTTCATACTAACATGTAAGTGTTAAAATGTGAGGTTCATAATAGATCTTTTGTTTTAAAGGATCTGATAAAAGATGTGAGGATGATTAGAAATAATGTCAAAAACAACGCTGACTTTCAGCAGTGCATCTTAATTGGTATGTATTTGGAAATAATAATTGTTCACAATATTATAGGAATAAATTGCTCCAATTTGTCCCTACCCCACACCACAACTGTTTTTAAAGTGAAAAAATCTATGTCATTAAATAGCCTGTTAACTCGAGTCCTATTGGTTATAAAAAGGAAGATCTAAAACCAATGTAGTCTCGTGAGAAAAACTCATAGTTTTTATTGAAAGATCTAGCATTCTTTTTTTTTTTTTTTTTTTTCTAACGTTTATTTATTTTTGAGACAGAGACAGAGCATGAACGGGGGAGGGTCAGAGAGAGGGAGACACAGAATCTGAAACAGGCTCCAGGCTCTGAGCTGTCAGCACAGAGCCCGACGCGGGGCTCGAACTCACAGACTGTGAGATCATGACCCGAGCCGAAGTCAGCGGCTTAACCGACTGAGCCACCCAGGCGCCCCAAGATCTAGCATTCTTGAATCCATTTTTTTTTTTTTACAAAGAGAGGGAGCACAAAGAGAGAGAGGGACAGAGGGAGAAAGAGAAATTCAAGCAGGCCCCATGCATACTGCAGAGCCAGAGGCAGGGATTGATCCCACAACCCTGGGATTATGACCTGAGCCAAAACCACAAGTTACATGTTCAATTGGTTGAGTTACCCAGGCTCCGCGATTCCAACTTTTTAATACTACTTTTGTGTATATTAACTTTGTGTCTGAATAAAGTTGGCTTTTAAACTTACTATTTCTTTGGTTTCATACACAGTGTATTAATAAAATTCATTTTAGAAGTCGAAGTAAAATTTGTGTCTGAGTCATCACTAAAACATCTCATCAATAAAGATCCTAGAGAGTTAGATAATACTTTAAACTTTTAAAAACATATTCTGTATAAAATAACAAAGTAAAATAAAACACCAAAACCATAAACAACTTTTGTTGTTAACACTGGTAGAAACTTAATAAGTTATATTCATTTTTATTAGCCAGGTGAATATATTTAAATTTATAACAGTTTACTCTTTTATTATATATATGTATACACACACACACACATACACACACGCACCCTGTCAACTTTCAAAATGGATTTTCAGCTGTTGTTCCCAATAAGTAGTTAAACTATAGAAATATTAAAACACAAGAAGCAAAGAGAAAGCCTAGAGCAATTTTCAACACAAAAATTGTATCTGTGCATCCTGGAAGTCTAAGAAAAAGGGAAACTTGATGAAAAACACCTACCTTGTAAATAAAGGGGGACATTCCATTTATCGAGAGGTACTAAAACTTTCTTAGCATTACAACTCCAAAATAATTCATTGTGTAGATATTCAGATAAGGAAAATGGAGTGATACTTTGTGCAATGTCTTAAACAGGTATACAAAAGATTCATGAATGTTTTTATATGGCCATCACTACTCACATATGAAATCTAAGCCCAGTGTTATATAATACCGTCTCTATTATTGTGTGGTCTAGAAATCTAACTTTATAGTGACTCAAGTAGGGATAGGGTCAGAGCTTAGACAATGTCTAGGAATGGCTGCCAAATAGACTATCAATCTCAAATATCAATTGTCTCAACCAGGCTTCAGGCTGTCTAGATAATGGATGGTTCAAAATGGTGTCTGCTGATACCAAACAATGCTGACTTTTTGTTATAAAATGCTTATAGTCAGAAAGTCAGCCAATATCACCAGAGGTGTACTTCAGATACACTTACAGACTGATTCAAAATGCTCCTTTGAAAGCAGCTTCTGATCTCACTAAGGGTCAAAATTAGTTAGGTATAGACCCAGAGTTCTGCACCATCGAGCATGGAAAGGTCATTTGATGTCATTTTATTATTTTTGTCTGTGGCAGTCATTAGTTTTCATTTCACATATTTTTAGATGATATTGGTCTTGCTTGGGTTAGTTTGGGTATTTTATCTATTTTATTTTTGCTATCATGAGGCAGAATATCCTTAGAGATTGACTGTATATCTTTGAAACACACACACACACACACACACACACACACACTATTTTATTCCTGTGTCAAAACCAGTCACGTAATTGTTTGAGGCTTATGGGCTTTGTATTTCTGCTGGCTGCTGTCCAGCACTTAAAAGAGAACCCAATCATTAATAGAATTCCCCTTCTGCTGAGAAGACCCTTTGTGAAGCTTCCAGTTACATCTACAGGATCCTGTGATATTAAGTAAGAGTTACAATGGAGGTACTAAAAAAGAGCATCCATATGCCACAGACAGTAAGAATTGTGTTAAATTAGTTTCTGTTGGAAGTCTTTCTTTGCATATCTTTACCCATGCTATCAAGTCCATCCAGGCCTTAGGCTTATGTTCTTTAAACTGAGACATTTTTCTACTTATCAACTTACAAGTTCTTTACTGGAAAAACTGTGACAGCACTTTCTTTGAAGACATCAGTAGGGTGGATGTAACAGAATATTGTTTGATCACAATATAAAACCTGTTTTTGTCACTTAATTACTCATGCTATGAAAGATGAAGGTAATAAATGTGACAAAATAATAATTAGTGCAATTAGCGACATGTACTGAGTTACTTAGCAATATTTCCCTAAATACCCTTTACTTTTGAATTCAAAGGGAATTTTAAATCTTCTGCGTTTATGTTTTGTTGTGGTTTTAATTTTTAAACTTTTTCTTTCTTTTTTTTCTTTTTCTTTTTTTTTTTTTTTTAGCTAACCTAAATGAGGTCAATTAGCATCATGGAAAAACTAGTTTTGGGGAGCATAAATTGGAATTTCATTAACTCCTTTAAGATATCGTTTAGACCACAGCTGTGATGGCCACAGCATAATGTATAGGCACAGTGAGATTGTGTTGGTTATGAATCTGGAGAATGCAATCTGCATTGAATTACACTGACTAGTGCCACCGTCAAAAGTTATGGTGGCTTTGAGTAAATAAAGCATCTTATGCGGATAGAATCTACATCATGTAGTTTTCACAGCACATATAATTTTTGATTAGATGTTAACATGTGTTAATATTTGTTTAATGACTCATATCCCTCACTGAACCCCAAGTTCAGTAAATGCAAAAACAATGGCTATTTCAGGCAATGCTTTACCATTTCAGCTTGGTTCATAGTGGGTGCTTGAGAAGTATCGATTGAATTAATGGGTATGTATTATTGGTGAGCTTTATATGTCTAAATTCAAGGTGGACATACATTTTCTGGGCAAAGCGTTTTGACTGCCATTTTAATATGGTGGGTAATTTAACTCGCACATTTTGACACCAATGGACATTTGAGTCTAGATCTGGTTTCTATATCAAACTTTTACTTCCTTTATTAAATGACCTTTTGCCCCTTATGACCTAGTAGTACTAATAGCTTCCCATTTTTGCTAGTCCCTTGACCATTAGCTCCTTCATATCTTTAGTTACACTCTCAGTGTGTCATCTGTTTTCTTAGTGGACTCTGAAAACTAAAAGGGTTAATGATTTCTCCTGTATTTTTAGAAATTAAGACTGCAAGTTTAGTTTTGATTTGCATGGTTATTTCTGTTTAATTGTTCTTGGTTTCTTTTTAAATATATTTGCTATTACTTACTACATGTGATGATTTTTACCAGATGAAATAATTCCCATTTTTCATTTTAATTTTTATGATTATTTTTACACGTGGTAAATTTTGCACATGTAGTGAGTATTACAGTGAAATGAGTAAGAGTGTATAATCAAATTTTCAGAGTTTTCAATCTATGTGAAAATTGTGACTATTTCCTTTCACATATTCCAAAATTGTCTTATCATTTGAGATGAGTTTACTACATTTTAAATTCAAAGCTTTTATACACCTCCTATAACTTTGAATGTTGAACATTAAACAGTTGGGTTTTTTTTTTTTTTTTTTTTTTTGGTAAGTAGCAAAATTAAATCTATTCTACTTGTTTTGAATCACATATCCTTTTTCATAATGTCTTATTTATTATTTAAAACTAGATGTCACATGTTATTTTTCATGAAAATTTGGGATTAGAATATTCTAGAGGTTATTACTTTGGATGAAAATCCAAGAGATTTGACCATAAAATTATTAATATGATAATGATGTAGAATATTAACATATATATCAGGAAAAATATATGTTTAGGACAACCACATAGAGTTTATGAACTGAAGATGATCTATTATCAAGTAGAATATAACTAGAAGAATCTTGTTAATTTAAGAAGTACTTTTGGGGCACCTGGGTGGCTAAGTCAGTTAAGTGTCTGACTCCTGATTTTGGCTCAGGTCATGATCTCATGGCTGTGAGCTGGAGCCCTGTGTTGAGCTCCATGCCGGGCTCTGCGCTGGGTGTGGACCCTGCTAAAAATTCTCTCTCTCCCTCTCCTTCCGCCCCACCCCTCCTTTCTCTCTCTCAAAAGAAAAAAAAAAGTGGGGTGCCTGGGTGGCTTAGTCGGTTGAGTGGCTGACTTCGGCTCAGGTCACGATCTTGCACTCTGTGAGTTCGAGCCCCGTGTCGGGCTCTGTGCTGACTGCTCAGAGCCTGGAGCCTGCTTCAGATTCTGTGTCTCCCTCTCTCTCTGCCCCTCCCACCCTCATTCTCTGTGTCTCTCTTTGTCAAGAATAAATAAACATTAAGGGGCGCCTGGGTGGCTCGGTCTATTAAGAATAAATAAACATTAAAAAATTTTTTTAAGAAAAAAGTACTTTTAATACACTAAAGGGAAATGTACACAAAATACAATATATTAAATTCATATTAAAGAAGTTAAAAGGAGTGTGAAATAATTTTAAAGAAATACTATCTTTATTACATGTATCACTGCCTATTAGACAAAAGTACACAACATTTAAAAATTTGTGTATGTCTTTAAGCTTAATTAACTAAGTATATATACTAATAAAGTTATTTTATAGTAAAGAAATAAAGGTTAATTGTGCAGGACTTTTTAAATATTGACAGTTTTGTAATATGTGAAACACCAGGACACTTTAAAATTTAAAGTTATTTGCACTCAGGTTTAGCTTCTTTGAATCAAAATTTAAGAATATTTGTGTGTTGGTGTGTCTATGTTGGTAAGTTTGCATGTTTGTGTATGTATGAGTGTGATTCTTCCTTTTCATAAAATTATAGTGGGGCCATGCTGTCATTGTTTTTAGGCAATTTTCTTGGTAAGTATTTTATTATATTCCCCAAATGATCACTTAAAAAAAAAAAAAAAAAAAGGAACACTGTGCAGTAAGCACATTTGCTACCACAAGACAATTTCAAAATTGGAACTACCCCTGACATTTCATCTGAGGATTACCTCTTGGAATGAAGTAGGGGAAAATTTCTATGGAGTCCCAAAGAAAGAGAATTTTTAACAAGCTTTTTCAAAGAACAAAGACTAATTGCTTGGTAGAACCTTCTGCCTCCATTTTTTGTTGTTGTTGTTTTGTTTATTTTTTTACATTTCCATAAACAACAACAGTATGTGTTAAATGTATTGGAGAACATGCAGCAAATTAATAGGGAGATTAAAATAAGACCAAACAAAGCCAAAGGACAAACAAAAAGCCCAAAAATAGCATGTGATTCCATAGACTGCATCAGAAAGTTTCCTTCGATACAGATTGCTTCTATTCTACTCTGTCTTTAAATATCCACTGTTGCTGTTGTTGTAGTAGTGTTGTTTTTCAGTTTTGTTTTTAATATCATCTCAATGAGAGGAAGACAGAGGGCAAACGCACTGGTCATAATACTGGAAACTTGAGTACTGATTCTCTTTCTGCCCCTCACCTAGTATATGGAACTGTGAGCAGAGATTCAACTCCTCAAGTCTTGGGGGCACTTGGGTAGCTCAGTCAGTTTAGCATCCAACTCTTGATTTCAGCTCAGGTCATGATCTCACAGTTCCTGGGTTCAAGCCCCATGCAGGGCTCTGTACTGAGAGCATGGATCCTGCTTGGGATTCAGTCTCTCTCTCTCTCTCTCTCCCCCCTCCCTCCCAAAATAAATAAACTTAAGAAAATACATTTTAAACTCCTCAAGTCTCTGATTTCTAATCGATAAAATGGACTTAAACTTTCCCTCACAATAGTGGTATTGTTCTAAGAATCAAATAAAATAATGCTAATGAGAGCCTTTTCAAACTGCCACGTGCTCCATAATGTATTATTTGAGCTACAGAAGCACGTGAGAAAGCAGTGTAGAATATAAGTGATATTTCAAGTTGGAATGTGAGGAAGCATGGCTCTCTAATTTAAAGCCAAAGTCCTATAGACTTGCCAGAGTGAACTAGTGAAGCATTTAGCTTAGAAATTGAGTGCTTTGGACTGCACATAAGTACTTTAAAACTCTTTTAAATAAATGCTTCCATATCATCCATTTCACAGGATGGATCCCTGGTGAAATGACACTTCACATTAATAGCTAAATTATTGACCGCTGTTAATGTGTTCCTAAATACAAAATGGATTTAAAGATTTTTAGAATAACATTGTTGGATAGTAATTTAAATAAAATGTCATTTTAAAGACATCAGCCTCATGCACAGAATGAAAAACACTGAATTGGTAATTCATTCATTTACCAATACATTATCGAGAGCGAACAGTGTAAAACACTGTGCTAGGCACTCTGAGAGTTTAAAAGAGGAGTAAGACAGTGGGTTTATAGACCAGAAGGTAGTATATGATGTGTCTACAGTCCCTATTTTGCAAGGGAGAAAGTAAGGTGTACGAAACCTCATGGGTTTTCAGAGACAAACTGGTTGTTACTTCTAGGTAGGATTAACAGTGAATGTTTCCTGAAGCAGTCGTAAAAATGCAAACCACAAATGTTTATCAAACGTTGATTGAAATATCTTCCTTTTCTTGATATAAGTATGCGTATGATCATAACTAATTTGAACGGTATGTAATTTTGCTTTTCACCAATGGATTTTGTTAAATGGTGCCATTTAAAAAATATTCTTAAAAATAGAAGCATTCACATTCTCTCTGAATGAGAGTGAATGATATTTTACTTATCCCATATTAAATGTCTATTTTGTGTTGAGTACCTAATGTTAAATATAAATAATATGTAAGTGTGAATTAAAAGGCCACCATCTATTTTTCTCCAGATGTCTAAAAAAAAAAGTATGTGTTTACTCTTAAGAAATTGGAATGCTAGGCTTCACTGTAATTTTTTACTAGCTACCTGTCTTTGTGCATCAATATTACAGTGAGAGAAAATATTTTGAAAGAGTATAGAGTTAATTTCAAAAACAAACAAACAAGCAAACATTAAACTAGCCTCGCTGCTTATATGTTATCTCATTGAATCTTCAAAACCATTCTAGTCAATTCTGTTTAACCTAGAATTAAGGAGATTAGGAAACTTGCCCAAAGAGTACAGCTGGACTCAAATCTAGTTCTGTTTGAATTAAGTTCATACTCAGGCACAACAAGTTTCATGTAAAGATCTGCTATCACACAGTATCTAAAGAAAAACCTAAACTATAAAGTTTTAGTAGATATAATATATATATAACATTATGATTTTATTATATAAAGGTACTAGTAAATTTATAGTAAGAGGTTTTATTATTATACTTTCATGTAATTGCAAGATTTTAGACTAAATATCAAATTTAACGGAAATACATTTTCAGACTTCATCAAGATGAGTCATTCATTTTATATTTTTATTTGTTATTGCATTATTCTATTTATTATCTTACTTATTCTTCATTTTCAATATAAGTTCTAAATTAGTTGTTAGCCTGAACAGCAGACCTAAACTATTGTTCAACAAAATTTTCTGTATTTTGAGATTGAAACTTTGTGTGTGTATGCATGTGTGTGTGCACATATTTGATTAAATTTGTAATAAATAAAAATCAACTAAACTAACTTTTCCCTGGGTTCCAGCAAGTAGATTTGGTGATATATTTATTTTCATTTATTTATTGAAATGTATTTGTGAGACAGGTAAATTAGGTTATGATTATATATGACATTTAAAAACAATTTTATTCCAGATGCTTTCACTATGTCCCCTACATGATGCAGTCCACATATAATAAGAGTTAGCCTTTGGCTGATAGGTTTTTCTTCACTGATTTGATGCTTTAGTTTCATTGGAACAGAAAGGTTAATCGTTCAGATCTTCCCATAGGAAGCAGGCAAACAGCTCATTTATTTTGATAGGAACAACTTTTCAGGCTTGTTCTGTTTACCTATTTCCTAACCTTAGTCTGACATCCCAGACCCTTTACCTGCCATCCATAATCAAGTACTCATTTGAAAATTAATCCACTGGAACCAATTTGCATCAAAAGCAAGTCAGCCTAGTATGCTAGAGGGATCATTGGACTGGGACCAAAAAAGTCTGCTATCAACTTCACTACCATGGGCATCTACATTTATGAATTTTCCTTCTTTTTTCCATTATCTGTAAAATGAGACATCTGGAAGAGTTAACATCTAAATTTATCTTTGCCCTAAATATACTTATGAACATATGAGAATTGTAAGAGCCAATCGTCTGTTTTCTACATTTATGTTAATATAATTACAATATTTAAGTCAACACTTTTATATACCTTCTAATAGGAAATAAAGAGCTGATTATAGTATTCCTTTCCGTGCTAAGAAGGAATTATATTCAGAAAAAAAATATTCCTCATTTAAAGAAAGATATTTCATCTGAAAAAGACCTTACTGTCAGGTTTTAGAGTCATGTTTTCAAATATCCTCCAACTTTAAACTTAAAAATATTTAACACTCAGGGAAACCTCATGCAAATTAATTATTCTCAAATTTGTATGAATACCAGTGATGCCTCTCCTGGCACTGATAATTTATACAAGTGTATTTGACATAATAAAAGGGATGCTTTAAACCTCCATGAACTATTTCACTGGGCCAGGGGGCAGCGGGGGGGTGCTACCTTTTCCATAAATAAATCTTCATCCCCAGGCCCTTAGAAACCTAAGGTTTCTTTTAATAAATACTCGTTATGCTTTTAATAAATTGTTATCTTTTAATAAATACTTGTAATGCTTTAAATAAAAGACTTTTATTTAGTACTCTTAATTAAAAAATATGAAATGAAATGCTGAAGACTGTTTGTCTCTTCATACAAGAAGTCCAAGAGAATCAACATACAATGGCAGAGTAGTGCAATTATTATTATTCATTATTATTAAAGAGGTAGAGTGGGCTTGAGCAGTTAGCCCAACATTCTCTCTTCCTGAATGAGACAACTGATGCCTACACAGAGCAAATGATTAAGTGCCTGTGACAAGGTCACAGGAATCAATATGAGGCATTACATCTGTACACACACAAATACACATACACACACACACACACACACACACACACACACACCACGTGCTATTTACAGGAAAATCACAGGTTTGTCTATGTTATATACACACTGGCACACTTCCATGTAGGACTGAATTTTTCATTTTTTTCAATATTTGTTTAGAATCATGAAGACATATAACCAAGATAAATAAATAGCACACACTGACAATTTAAATAGCTTCATAAAAAGTCAAAAGAACACCAATTACATGTAAAAGTGGAATTAGATACATTTGCTAAGATTATATACAGTTAATGTCAACCTTTGTTTTGTGTTTTGTTTTGTTTCTTTTCTTTTATCATAATGTCTGGCACATAGAAAGGCTCAGGACATTAAGCAAATTTTTGCTTTGCCCTAAAGACAGCTAAGAACCATTGCATTGTAAAGTACAATGGTCAACGTATAATTAATAATCATACTTTAGCCTTGAACAGAATTTTAGAGACATCTTAAAAAGAAGATATATTTATCTCATATCTGTAAACACAAACAAATATTTAAAAGCCTTGGGACCCCTGAATCAGAAATACTATTGATTCAGCACAACAGCCTGTGATGTACTGCTGAATGTCATTTGCTTAGTCACAGCGCTGGGGCATGAAGGTAATAAAAATTCCGTGAATATGTTTGCAAAATACAAATGCTTAAGCAATTCTTTGTAGCCACAACTTGTGGTGTAGATGGAATGCAATCTTGAATAAACAAGATGAATGAAGTGAAGGGTAACCACTGCTTTATCATTCTTCATGTACTACAGAATTTATTGCTTATATGTCTAAGGGGCAAAGCTTTATGATTTCTGAACAAAGAAACCGTATTTTAAAGCCACATTAAAAGCAAATTAAAGATTAATCTGAGCAGAATGGATATGTTGAATGAAATCTAAAATAAAAAATTTATCATAGAACTAATATTACAGTAAGTCTCTCTCAAAATACAATATCTAAAATATAAATGGCAACAACCAATTGTTTAAAATGCTTCCTTACATGTCATATTCCATTCCTCCAAGTATAGTTTCCCCAGTTGTTCCTAGGATGATGTAGATTTCTATTTTATGGCACCTGTCCCGAGGATTTGACCCTTTTTCCTTGAACTATAGAGTTTGTCCTCTGGGTCCAATATGGCAATTTAAAAAACCAGTTCAATCCATGGCATAGTTTTGAGTTTTATTGCTATATGCATTATAACTACGAAATTGACAAAACATATATTAATCTTAAGTCATTTAAATATTTAGCTTCCAGAAGTGATGTATAAACATATTACTGAAGAGGCACAGAAAATCTTTCATAAAATATTCTAATAATCTTTTTATCCTTATCTTCAAATGCTAATTCCTTTTCAAATAAGGAAAGCTGTAAAGCAGAGCAAATGTTTAACTTTCTGTCATAGTCAGTGGTTAAATGATGCTACGGGAAAGATTTGCTGAAATCTGAGGAACTCACCATTCAGAAATATCCTACTGACTGTGGTCTTGTTATGACACAAATAAGACTGTGAAAGTACAATTATAGGGCACTTTTATGTCTCTTTATGGACCTTGTTGAATACATAACTCTTCTATAAATTTTAATTAAATTCATGTCCTGGCCTCTGATTACACATTTATTTTGTAATCACTGAGTAACAAAGTTCATCATCTCATTCATTCATTAATTTACTCATTATTGAATGCTGTGTATTAAACACTCTGCTAAACACAATAGAGACACAAAAATGGAAAAAAAGAAACCGATATCTGTCCTCAATTAACTCATAGTCTACTAGAGAAAATAAGAAGTATCAAATAGCTATACCACAGGATAAAATGCTCTTGATGTAAAAAAATAAAGTGTGATGACTCTCTAGGATAGCATTTAGGATTAGCATCTGGTCTGCACTCTTGAAGATGAATGTATATGCAATACAATCTCATATATTGTAAGCACTTTGTAATATATTTATGTAACTGTATAGTTGTATATTATTTCAAAAAAAAGAGTTCTCTTTCATCTAGTTAGCTTCTTAAAATACTCAATTCATGGTTATCTTTTCCTAGAATGTAACCTGTTCTCTCACTGCATTGTGGCCATACTTCTCTCATAGCCCTTACAAAGTGCAGTGTGATCATTATTCATTTCTGTCCCTCTTTCTATGAATTCCTTGAGATAAGAATTATTTTTTCTTATTTCCAAAATGTAAGATGCACTCATTGTAAGTATTCATTACTTAGTGTTAATGGAACAAATAATTAATTAATTACTATTAATTAATTCATTAATTCATTACTGTTAACGGAACAAATAAACAGATAAGTAATCTGAGTTCCTCCAAACAAAATATATATATTTTATCTTATTATATTTTAAAAAATACTAATTGAATCAAATTTGTTTCAAGATTTACAAATGTATATATTGTCATTATATTTTATACAAGGTTTATCGATTTAAGCATCATTGTAGACAACATATTAATATCTCATTTGACAGGGTATAATTTAAAAACTTTGCTGGATTAAATTTCATATCCATGTAACAGCTTCTAAAATTTCATGGTAGAATTTTTTTCTATAGATTTAAGTACAAATTCATAAGTGTACTGCATATAGTATTTTATTACTAAATTGAACACTTTTTGAAGCAAAACTTAATGAGAAGCAAGCCCAGTTTAATGAAAAATTGCAAGCATTAGATGTAGGCAGATCTATATTTGCATTTTAACTTTGCAGCATCCCAGTCCTATTTCCTTAGGCAAGTTACTTAAATTTCCTGTTTCAACCTGCTCATCAACACAATGATGATACCAGAAACTACTTTTTTTCAGAGTTGTTACTGGGACTGGATAGACGGTGTATGTGTTCATTTAATAATAGTTATAATAATGATAATGATTATATTGATGATAGAGGATGATAATACTGATAGCAAACATTTAGTACTTATTATGCCCCAGGAATTGTGCAAATACTTATATTTGCTACTTCAGGGTCAATATAAATATGACAAGAATGTCTCCCTTTTTAGACTACAACTCCTTACTCGACAGGGACAGTGCCTGTAGTTTCTTCTCTAATTTTTTTTTAACTAATTGATTTAACAAATAAAATTGTTCAAGGAATGGCTCTAGTTGTGGTTCTCTAGCAGGATTTAGTCTGCCCAAAAGGCCTGATACTCACGGGGCTTATTTTACAAAATTGGAAAACAGAGATTATACAAAACAAATAATTGCTAATTATATAGTAAGTTTGATGATGTATGGAAAAAAAATCAAGCAAAAAAGAAAGATATGAATTGTAGGAATGTGGATTGGGGACTGCAATGTTAAATATTATGAAAGTTTTCTTTATGGCATTGATATCTGGTGATATCTCAGGGAACTGTATTCCAGAGAGAACAGTGAGTGGGAAAATCTCGATCAGGAGTGTGTGTGTGTGTAAGGGCATGTATGTGATTGTCTGTATGGGGTGTGGTGTGGTGTATATGTGTGTATGTGGTGTGGTGAAGTATGGTGTGTTTGTGTGTGTGTGTATGTATGTGGTGTGTGTGTGTGCGTGTTTATGTATGTGATATGGTGTATGTGCATGTGATGTGGTATAGCATGGTGTGTTTATGTGTGCGTATGTACGTATGTAGCGTGGTGTGTGTGTGTAGGTATGTCTGTGGTGTGGTGTGGTGTGGTGTGGTATGTGTGTTTGTGTTTGTGTGTGTGTGCGTGCGTGTGTGTGTGTGTGTGTGTGTGTGTGTGTTAAGGAAAAGCCAGGAGGCCAGTGTAGCTGGAGTGAAGTTACCAAGTTGGAAGAGAAGCAGGGAGTCAGTTTGGATACATAATAGATCCAAAATGTCTCTGCATACATATATTTTCAGTTAATTTATTCTTCCTTTTTTACTCTTTCTCTGCTTATAGTTTGGACTCCTCTCTGTTTCTCAGTTCCTCATCTATTATTCCTCTCAATCAATTCTATCAATTCCATATTTTTAAAATTTTTATATCAACTCCATGTGGTTCTTCACAGATTTCCCTCACCCCTACTGTCAGGAGCTCCTGCTTTATTCAGGTTAATCTGCTTGATTTCTTTCACATGTAATTTCCTTTCTGCCACCAGTGTGTCTCTCTATATTGAAGATAGTTGCCTTGTAAAAATATTTACATATATATGTATTGTTTGTTTCTGGTGCTTAGGCAGTGTTGCCATATTTGGATGATTTTTGCACCAAGATTATAAATCCAGAATTCTAATGCAGCGGAAATAAAAATCAACTTTATATTTACTTTGTTAGCAGTGTCAGCCAAGGTAAGGATAGGAAAAATGAAATCTGGTAGGTTATCTTCCTATAACTCTGCCTAATGTAAAAATTATCTTAAAATGTGAAACATTTATGGATATTAATATTATTGAATACCAGCATCTATCTAGAGTTAAATGCAATTATAAATATGGTATTTATTTGTGTTTATACTATTAATCATAAGTGTACAGTTTTGAGCTGTAATGTGAAAATTTATTGATCCATAATGTTAATGATCATATTAAGTGCCATTATTAATTAGGATCATTTCTAATGTTATTCATTTTGTCAACAATATTGAAAATTGTGAGTGTTTAATTACTATGAAAATTATTAGAGATGTTTTAAAAGTAGGGAGATTAAAACGAAGGAAGAAAACACCAAAGGGAAGGCAAATATATGAAATATTTGACTACTTGTGAAAATTATGGTTTTATGTTTCTATATATTAAAAAAATAACAGGTAATGTTAAAAAATTGACTATCGGGAGGCACATTAATAAAAAGTGATAAAACCAAGGTTATACAGGGGCACCTGGATGGCTCAGTCAGTAGTGTCTGACTCTTGGTTTCAGCTCAGATCATGATCTCAGGTTTGTGATCTGGAGCCCCACATCGGGCTCTGCACGGACAGTGTGGAGCCTGCTTGGGATTCTCTCTCTCCCTCTTACTCTGCCCTTCCCCTGTTCATACTCTCTCTCTCAAAATAAATAAATAAACTTAAAACAAAAACAACAACAACAAAAACAGTGTTACACAGTGTCATTGCATAGAGTCACATGGCTTCTCTTTTACCCCTAAGGGAATCAAAGTGCCTATGTTATCATCACGTATGTTAGGAAATAAATCTCAGAGATCATGAGACCATCATTAAAGGTGACCAAACTGAGACCCAAAGTTGCATAATTTTTCAGTGGTACAGCAAGAGTAAGACTCTAACCTGGTGGTGTATTCATTGTCCTCAGCTAGCTCTTTATACAGGTTTTTATAATCACTATATGTTTGTAATGTAAATCAATACAATTTTAAGATTTAGAAGAGTCTCTTAGAAGGGCCAAATCAACTTACTAATTTTACAGATCTCTGGGCTTTTACAACACTGAGTAACAACCATGTTTCTCAATTATGACTAGAATGGAATGGCACCTTCTTTAGACACAGAAGCATATCCAGTGATATAAGACTATAACTCCTCCAAACCCAGACACAAGTTATGAATCTCTGTCATTGTTTCTACTTTTGCCACTGATGAATTTAGGAGAAGTGCTTCTAAAAAAGCCACAGAAATACATTAACTCTAAAGTACTCTGTCTTATAATTGCAATGTACTAGTCTAACTATTTAATTTTAAAATATATTACATGTAAGCAATTCTCCTAATGGAATTGCATTAGGTTGAATTTCTCAAAAAGTAATGTAATAAAATGAAATAATTACTTTGATTTATAAGAATGTTTTACATTAAATAAAACCACCTTGATTTTACATTATACAGTAAGAAGATGACTTTGAGTCTGACCTTAAATTACTTTAACCTTCTACTTTTGTTCCTGGTAGTTGAATATCTTGGTTAGAAAACTTCTAGAATGGAAATGCTATCACTGCATTGCCTTATCCATATGATTTATTTGTCTTAGTAGATTGTCCATGAAGACTTTAGGGGCAGTTAAATGACCCAGAATGCATGGCAGATTGGAGGATAAACTTGTCGATTGAGTTAACTGACTACAATTATTTTGGCTAAAGATATTAAAATTATTAAATATTCTGATTTTCTGCTAAATAACTGAATAACTTCAATATTATATAGAAAAAATTGTAGAACAAAAATCAGAAGACTTTGTTTACAACTTGCAGAGAAAGTGATAAATTAATTTACATTCAACCAGAATTTCACACTAACTAAAATCAACTCATTAGTAAGTTATGTGTGAACTTCTCCCCTATCCTCCTCCAAAATATAGTCCTCAAACTCATTTCAAATTCCTTCTACATGGTTATTATCTACTGAACTTTGTGTTTGTGAACAGCAGGTGTTAAAATACAACCATACTAAATGAGAAGTAAAATGAAATATCTATCACTCTGTTCTTTATGTCTATTTTTGCATACACAGCCCATAGATTTAAAATAAAAATTTCTCAGATTATGGTATATAACCCTTAACTATTATTCTTTTGTCTTGAAACGAGACCTAGATTGGAATCTACAACTGTTCATAAGAAGGAATCATTAACCATAATTTTGCCCAAGTTGATTGTCAAAGGGTGTACTCAATACTCATTCTTTATTTATTTTATAGAAAAGTATTAAATGTGGTTTCTTTCACCCACCAGAAGTGGGAAACCAAATAGACCTAATGTTCAGAAAATCATTTGTATTCAAAAGTTCTTATTGTGGCATTACATATTCTACAAAAATGAAACACTGAAACCAAGTGAATGTCCCCAAATAAGATGATGATTAATTTTTGTTAAAACCCACAGTATAAAATAAATTTTGGTAATAAAAATGATATTTTGCTGAAATTTTAGTGGTTAGAAATATATTTAAAGACTAATATTATTCAAACAAAGCAAAAGAAGAATTCAAAGTCATCTATTTGCCTTGATTGCAATTATATCATCATCATCAACATCATCATCATCATTATTATCTACTATTGAGAAAGTACTGAAAGAAAGAAGGCTAAGACATATTGAAACATTAACACATAATCTTGAGTACAGTGATTGTGGAGTATCAATGAAAAGGATTATTTTGCACAATGATGTAATGAGTGAGTTTTCTTTCCTTCAGTATATTTTTCTTTTTTTAATTTTTTAAAGTGTTTTTATTTATTTTTGAGACAGAGAGAGACAGAGCATGAGCAGGGGAGGGGCAGAGAAAGAGGGAGACACAGAATCCGAAGCAGGCTCCAGGCTCTGAGCTGTCAGCACAGAGCCCAAGGTGAGGCTCAATCTCACGGACCATGAGATCATGACCTGAGCTGAAGTCGGACATTCAAAAGACTGAGCCACCCAGGCATCCCATTCAGTATATTTTTCTTAATGAAAAAAAAAAAAATATATATATATATTTGAATACATCTTATATTCAAAAATAATAAAAATTCATATTAAAAGCTAATGTGTGATTAACAACAAAATTGTGATTTATACAAATATTTAAGAGTCAAGAAGAAAAATTCCCTATAGGATGTTTCTAATGAAATGACATAAAATAGAAGTGACTTAGAAAGATCTAATGGATAAAAAATATAAATGTTTTGGTATACAAAGGTGTGAACATCATTTGCATAATGGGATGTCTACTTCCAATAAAAATATTTCTTAAGTAAAAACGTGTTGGATTTCTAGAATGCTTACCTTTATTTTCAAATTCATTCACATTTAGCTTATTTTACTACCAACATTTTAAAAAATACCCTTTGAAACAACTATTTTTGAGAGAAATATTGTTATAATGTATTTTCTAAAATGAGATTTAGTTGAATAATGACTAGTTCCTTTAGTAAAAGTATAATCACCTAATAAACACCCACAATTGCCAAAATGTACTCTTTGGAATACCCATAGAATGCTGATACCTGCTATATGTATGAGCCATGTATTT
Organism: Panthera tigris; assembly: GCF_018350195.1. Lineage (NCBI taxonomy): Eukaryota > Metazoa > Chordata > Mammalia > Carnivora > Felidae > Panthera > Panthera tigris. The sequence continues at coordinate 37,860,529 of NC_056668.1, read as the reverse complement.
TACCAGAAATATGTTTACAAGAAAAAAAAAAGTCATTTTTACTCTCCTAAACCTATTGGAGGATGTATTTAAAGAGTATATATCAAGTGATTGAAAGTCTCTCAACTCTCCAGCAAGGAAAAAAATTCAAATTCCTAACTAGTGCTGCAAAAAAATCACATGACTTTGTTCACTAAATGAATTCTCTCATTTGATTCATATCTTTTGGATTTTTCTTTTCAAACTAATCCCTGTATTCCATATTCCATAGTTATTCCCAGTTCACCAGGCTTTAGAATCTGGACTAAACTGGTAAATTTTAAGTGTGGTGCTTACTTACATCAGGCCCAGCCTAATTCGGTCATGGAACAACCAAACCTCTCTCTCCATATTTATATAATTCAATCACACATTATCTTCTCATTACCCTAAATCAAAGTGAGCTGCTTCATCCTATTTCATTTTATTACTGGATTAAAAGAGCACACTAGCCTACAAAATGTCAAATGTTCAACGGCTTAAAATATAAGAGCCCTGAATATTGCTCTTACCATTTAGTAGCATCGATTGTGTACCAAACACAGTACAAAGTAATTTACACAATTACCCTCTGAAGGAAGAAGGACGGATACTTTTTATGATTGATAAGGACACAGAAAAAAGTTCAAACCTGTCCAGGTTCACTATGCCACAAAAATAAGGAGCTATTCCTGAAAGCTGAGTGTGCCTGACTCTAAAGCCCAAGCTTTTCAGCTCTTTGCTGTATATATATATAAGAATGGCACGTGGATAAGAATATTGAAGAAATGGTATGAATTGGTACAAACTGTGGCATGAATTATGCTGAATTGTCATCTGTTATTTGAATAACTCAAAGAGAACAGGACCTGAAAAATAAAATGATAAAATCTAGGCTCATACATAATACCTAAATGTAAATATTTGACTAGTTAGAACCAATCATTATATACTAGTATATCTAATTATCTCCACTGTATAATATCTCTATTGTGGATAGAAAACACTACAAATAGACAATGAGACAGACTCAGCAAGACAGTAAGATCCTTCTTAGCTTTTAAATGAGTCATGTTAACACGAGCAACTAATTTAAGTGTTGACGGATGATGGCTTAGCAATTTTAGTTTTGTTCTTAGATATTACTAAATTAAGTAGAGTGCTTAGAATCTCGGAGGATAATATTGAAACTAGACTTCAAAATGGCCTTTAATTTTAGGCCTTATCACAAATGTACAGTATAATGTTTTAATAAAATAGGCAAACAAATCAAGTGACACTGTATAAAATCAAAGCAGAATGGCAATACATATATATATGAATTAATTTATAAATTATAAATATTATAAATAAAGCAATTATCAATAAAACAATAGTTTGTTTATCCATAGCTATTTTCTGAATATATATAACAGTTTCTAAAACATGATGGGTCCTTATTTGTTGATGGGTGAATAAATGAATGTATGATTACACTGAAATTTTAAGAGAAATCTCAAAGTTTGAAACAATATTTTAACAACAGTTTGTTGGGTTTTAGAGCTATGTACTTAGTTTGGAGGTCTCAAGCTAAAAAAAAAAGTGAAAATTAAAACATTAAGACAGGTTAAGGTGAGGTAGCAGAAATAATAAAACTTAAAAAGTGAAATTTAAGAAAAAAATTAAATGACACACTGATTTTATCTGATAAAAGAGCAGCAGTTAGTGAGATTTTTTAAGAATATAAACAGTAATAAAAGAATAATTACTCAAGTTTACTTCTTTCCACTGACAAAATAGGAGGAAATCTATTTAAATTGAACCAAATATTAAGAAAACTTCAGAAATCTGATCCTGCTAAAATTTAGCAAAGGATAAATTTAGCAAAAATAATAAGTAAATTGATATACACAATCATTATTTTTTGAAAATGCAAACATTTACTGTTTGCATTCAGATGTCAGGAACTGTAATAGGCACTGGAAATACAAAGAAAGCTTAGAGATGTAACCTGGCCCCAGGGTTCCAAAAGAAAGATTTTGATCCTAGGCAGTGAATGAATTAGTTACTCTTCAAATTGTAATCTCTTGAGTGCTGTGATGTATGTGTTGCTGATATGATTCTAAGCATCATTTTCTGTAGACATTCTCTTTTGATTCATTCAAATAATGCAATGCACAGAGATATAGTTAAACTTGTACACTAAAGCACTATTCAAAGAAAAAAAAACCTGATTGTTAGTCTAGCCATATTTCTATACAACCTATAATTGGCAAAAACAATTCTATTCTCTGGGTCTATGGGGCAATATGCAAATCAGAATTCATCTGCACAATGGAGTTTTGTGATTTCTCTCAGCATAACCTATCTTTATTTGCTAGCACTTTACATGACAGAGGGTTCAATAACCCCCACTTCTCCAGTGCTCTGGCAAAGGAGCAAGAGATTGCTTTCCAGGCGGGTAGTCACAAGTAAGCAATTTCAGGAATCCTCTAATGAGGCAATCCATAATGGTTTTCCTAACTGAGTTCGTTCACCAACCACAGGGAAAAAAAATGTAATTCTAGCAGCCTGTTTGAAGGAGGAACACACACACACTCATTCCTTATATTAAAAAAGAGAAAATGCATACATAGATGAAATGATCACTCTATAGGGTAGGCTTGGACAACAATTCATGCAGGTCATTTGATATATTCTCTAAGCCTTGATTAAATATGGACTTCAAAGAGTGGTTAGCTGTTTTAAATTATATTACATATTTAATATTTTATTTGCTTAAAAATTCTCATTTTTGAAAAAAAAGAGGACTCAAAGAAATGCATATGCCTTTATTTTATTTTTGTATGCTCTTATTTGAGTTCTTAATGTGTATATGCTCTCTTTATATATATGACATAATACATAATATAATGTATATTAAATATATATTTTAATATTTATAACTCAACAGAATGAAATGCATCACCTTAAGTATTTACTAGAGGTGCTTAGAATTTTTTTGTTCGTTTTTCTCTCTCAAATTAATAATGAACACTATGATCAGAGCATAGTGATTTTTTTCCCGAGTGTCAAAAAAGTACTAAATAGTATGAGATAACTACGATCTTAGAGATACAGATGGACATATTAGAGTAATATTAGAGATTTCAGTACTTAGTTCATATTTTATAGATCTACTTGTAAAACTTATTATTTGCTATGAGGAATGCTTATTTAAAATAATAAAATGTTATAGCCCTTTTAAAGGCAGTATACTGAACTAGTATGTGTAAAATCATCATCTAGAATTTATATTTGATCCCCCTATTTTGGGGATATTTCACGTACACTAAAGTTTTGGTGCTGCTACTCTAAATAGTTCTCATCTCTTCCTCCAGTGCATGAAATAAAAACCTCTAATTCCAATTATTACTAGTACAAATTATCATAGACTTTTAGAATTGAAAATGACCACAGAATTCAGCCATTTAAATCTTCCCCACAGTTTGGGGGTGGGGAGACTCCCTCCAAATTTCTATTTTACAAACTTGAAACTAGTAATTTTTGCAGAAATTCTTGGCTCTTCTCCAAAATGCAAGCCTCTGAATCAACAATTTTCAGGTCACCTCTCTTCTCTGCCACTATACTGTGGCTTCTGCTAGCTCTACACTGTCCTTCTACCACAGCTCATTGAAGACATTGGCATCTTATGCTCATAGTTGTATCTAAAATGTGTTACAAGCCATAATAAATCTGATACTTCCAATCGTATCTTTGATGTCAATTACCAGTTCTTGGACCCAGTCTCTCTAAATCTCTCACTCATTCATTGCCACTGTCTAAGTTCTTCAATTTCATGGAGATTTCCAAATCCATTGATCCTCTATTTTCTCTTAATTATAGGGAAACCCCACTCATGATTAGGTTTTCTTCACAACTAAGAGACTGTCATTTTATACTTCAACTTTACCACTGTCCATCCAACCTTGTCATCTTTCCTAGCCAGCTCTGTAAAACCTCACCCCTTCGTGTATCCATACAGGCTGAAAAAAGACTATGGCTGAAGAAAATTATGCAATTAAGTACAAGTCAGTTATTTCAACCTCAGGGGGTCCCTCAGCTAGCTCAAAAGTACTTTTATTTCTTTTTTCCCCACTCAATAGTCCTCCAAAATTTTGATGCCAATCTTACAATTGCTACCTTTACCACATTCAAATTCTCAGCAAACTAAATTCATTGCACTTGTAAAATTATCATCAGTAATGATCTTTCTTTCTTTGCATTCAGTTTGTTTAGGTTCCAAATTAATCCTTTCATCTTATCAAGATCTTTTACACATCAACCACCCCATCACATATTTGTAGCTTAACACTTCTACTGACTCCTGACTCCTTCTCAGCATGTACATTCATGTGAATGATGATAGGGATTAGCTAGACAGGACTGTGTGTGTGTGTGTGTGTGTGTGTGTGTGTGTGTGCATGAGAGAGAGAGAGAGAGAGAGAGAGAGAGAGAGACATAGGGAGAGATACATTGAGAAGGAATGTAGAGAGAATAATTGAAGTATGAAAATAAGCATCGTTAATTGAGTTACACTAACTGAGCCTGAATCTTGTGATGTAAGCTCTTTGCAAAGATCTCCCTGAAAACACTGAAGATAGGCATTATTATCCTAGTTTTACAGAGCAGGAATCTGAGATTCAGGTTCTACAAGTTGTTGAATAAATTCATAATAGTTAATATTAATTTAGCTCTTCCTACCTATTAGGCTTAGTTCAAACCACTTTAAATTATTCAGTAGTGTAATCTTCTCATAAGCTTATTAAGTAAATAGTTATATAATCCCCATTTTATAGTTAAGGAAACATCATCCAATCCTAGCTAGTATCTTCTCTTCCCTATTAAGGGAAGGGACCAAATTCTTAAAGCATTGTCTATCTTCAAGATCTCTTTTGCCCTCATTTTCCATGTACTGTCATCAGCTGGAGTTTTTGAACCATGTCTCTCACAAGGTGCAACGCAACACCAAGTCTATTGTTTATATCCTAGCCTCATTCATGCCCACCCCCATCCATTCTCTCTATCTCTCTCCATCTATTTACTGATAGTTCTCAGAGTATAGTAACAGTCTCCTACCAATCTTTTTCTTGTCTGAGTGTCTCTTATAAAAACAAAAACATATCATATCCGTTTTGTCTTTGTTTTGTCTACCACTGGATTCCAGTGACCTTAAGATAAGATCTCCTAGGCAGAACACAAAAAAACTTGTATTTCAGCCTTCCTTGGATAACTTGTAATTTTCTAGACTTGTCTTCACATTGAGTTTCATGCCTTTTCTCATGCATGTCCCCCATACTTGATTATTCCCTCTGCTTTCTTTCTGATGTATCACACACATACACAATATGTAACACACACGCATGCATGCACACACACACACACACACACACATACACACCCCACACTCATTTCTGTCTCATTAACCTTATTCATTACTCACATTACATTATCTGCCATATGATCATTCTGAATTCCCCCATCTAAGCTCCTTTACAAAGCAACCTATTAATACTTTGCTAACTTTGATTATCATCCTAGATCAGGGCTCAGCAAACATTTTCTGTAAGAGGGCCAGATTTCAGGCTTTGTGGGTTTCCAAGGCAAAATTGAACAACTGGTTTTCCAGAAAGGCTAATAGTCTATGTTCACTTTACATTTCACAAGTTAAAAAGTTAAACAAACAAAAAAACAAAAAACAAACAAACAAAAACACACTTTTACTTCTGAGCACACACAAAACAGAGAGCCAGATTTGGCCCATAGGGAATAATTTGCCAATATTTGTCCTAGAATGTAATTATTTTTATAATTTATCTATCTCTCCCATTTTAAAAATGGGAGTGTAGGGACTGTATCTCTGTAGTTTTAGTGATTCTCTTAGTGTTTGGTACACATTGGTCATTTAGTAAATGTTAATCGATATAAAATAATATGTGATACTTAACTTGGAGTCCAGTCCATAAATGTGGTCAACCATTTCATTTTAAAGTGGAAGAATTTTCATCAAGAATAAATTTAAAGTGGCTTATTTAAGTTTATAGTATGTATAAATAAAATATTTATGTTTAATGGTATAAGGTCAGTACATTATAACATAGTCATTTGTGCATATTTCTTACTCATTGAGGCAGAGATTGTGACTACTCCTTTGTTTATCATAGGCCCAGCTCCCAGCATTGAGTCATATATTTTATAATCATGAAATTGCTTTCATAGTGTTATATAAAAAATGTTAATATATTTTATATCATTGTATCATAAAAGAACACTAAAAAAGAGACATTATTTTTAGATAAAAATGATGAAACTGAACATGAGATTGTGTGAAGTTCTTACATTCTATTTAAATTTTTATTTATTTATTTATTTTATGTTTATTTATTTTTGAGAGAGAGACAGAGTGTAGCAAGGGAGGGGCAGAGAAAGAGGGAGACACAAAATCTGAAGCAGGCTGAAGGCTCTGACCTGTCAGCACAGAACCCTATTTGAGGCTCTAACTCACAAGCTATGAGATCATGAACTGAACAAAAGTTGGAAGCTTAACTGACTGAGCCACCCAGGTGCCCTCAAATGAACTTCTTTTAAAATTCAATTGATGTTTTATTGCCAAAATGACAGTCAATTAAACCAGGAACTTATGCCAAAGGAATAATTTTCTTCTTGTCTGCATTTGCAGTGTTGATCAGAGAATTTTACTATTAATGCCGTTAAAGATGCTTTTCAATTCAGCCAACAAGGGATCTGGTATAATTCAGCTAGATTAAGGTATTTCCCAATATTAGCAATAATCTAAGTAACCCTACAGAGGCAAAATAACGTGATTTTAAAGACTACATGGGGGCAAGAGAAAATAGAAATGGATGAGGGATGCAGATTGCCACATAAATATCTTTCAGTTTGTTTTGTGTAATATACAATTCCTTTAGTAAGGCTGATGTGTTTTTTCTTTTTTTTTCTTCAATTTTTGCATCTTAACGTTGGTGACAATATTGTTTTGCCATTACCATTTAAATGTACAAATATGATTTTTTCATGAACTATTTTAGCCTTTTTTTCATTTTAGATATTAATTATACGCACATCTATGGTCAATATGAATTTTATAATCCAAGTGAGAAAGTACTTGATAATTCATAGTAACATAGCCAGCATTACAAAAATAATGATACATTTTATACAAGGTGTTCAGAAGTCATTTACGGAGGAAATCACTCATGGAGCATTACTATCAGTGTAACTGCAAGGATGAGTACCTAGTTACAGCTGAAATAAGACAAAAGCTATACCTGGGTTAACTATAATAAAACAACTTGCTTCATGGTTTCAAATGTTATGTCACAAAGCTTGCCATTCCATTGGAGTTTAGGTACCCAAAGTACACAACAAAGGTATCCATGTTTCATCTCTAAGAACTGAAAAGTTATTATTTCCTTAATGTTAGAATTAACCAAAGCAAAATGTAATTAACTACTCTTAGGAACATGTTTTCAATAGCTTGTGCAAGGAGATTTAAATTGAGTCAAATAATGACAGAAGGTTTTGCATGAAGTTAATTATTTATAGGAAATAACGCTGCTGCTATTGTGATTTTTATAAACTGCTGAAAGATAGCAGCAGTTCCTAAGGATGATTTGATAATATAGCTATTACATTCCAAATGAAGGATTTCAGACACAAACAATATCTGCTGTGTCATTTTCTAATATTTTAGTATGAGTGCAGAAAGTGAGGACTTTTAAAGTGCTTTTAGAAGAGGAATTAGGACATAACAGTGTTGACTTTTGTACTATTCATAGATTCATTGGGCAACTATTATCTTTTATACTGTCAAGAAAAGGCTAAATCCTAGATGCTTAACCTACAAAAAATCTAGACTCTAATAAACATATTTCAGGGTAGAGAACAGTGGACATTTTAACTTGTACTATTTGATCTTTTTTTGTTTTGCTTTGTTTTGTTTTTCAGAGACAGCATGCAAACATGCACATGCAAGTGGAGGAGGGGCAGAGGGAAAGAGAGAGAATTTTAAGCAGGCTCCACACAGTGTGGAGCACAAGGCAGGACTTGATATCATGACTCTGAGATGATGACCCCAGCGTAAATTAAGACTGGGATGCTTAACTGACCGAGACATTCAAGCACCCCTGCATTATCTGACCTTCTAATCAAACAATTTTGACTTATAAAATACATTCAACTACACCATTCCACCCAAAGTCTAAATTTTTGGACTTGGACAAAATGAACTACACCTTTGGCTTGCAATTACTATACCATTTAATTGGTAGGCTAGCCATTTAGTCAGTTGTACTTGCTCTATTGTGTATTTCTCCAAATGTATTTTTCCACTTTCCTCCCAATTATGGTAGCTGCGAATTTAAAATATAATTAATGTTATAACTTTACAAATGATTCTTTAAAAAGTTTTTTTTAATGTTTATTTATTTTTGAGAGACAGAGAGAGGCAGAGCACGAGTGGGGAAGGAACAGAGAGAGAGGGAGACACAGAATCCGAAGAAGCCTCCAGGCTCTGAGCTGTCAACACAAAGCCCAACGTGGGGCTCAAACTCATGAACCCGTGAGATCATGACATGAGCCGAAGTCAGCCACTTAACTGAGTGAGCCACGAGGCGCCCCATCAATGATTCTTGTTTTTCGAGGTTGCTAACAATGTTTCTGGAGATTAAGCATCACTTAGACATATAAATTAATCATATATGTGGAAGCAATTTCATGAATCATTCTCCTCTTAGAAATAATTTGATACACAACATGAAATATTGTAATTTTCAAAGACCAGGCCCAATACAAATTTAATTGATTCTAGGAAATATCATGAAGAAAATCACAGCTTAAAACATGATCTCAATCTCTTCATAATCCTAACATGTTAATGCATTTTTTTCTGGAAACTATGATCACATTCCTGGTCAAGCAAGAAGTTCTAGGTCTTTCCCCAGATTTTTCTGCTTTGCAGAAACTTATTGGAAAATCTGATTACACAAAATTCTTAAAAGACAGTCTGAAATCAAGATATCCTTGCTTTATTATACCTATACATGGTTATATTTTAAAAAACTGAAAATAGGACATGAGAATAAAACAAAAAGATTATACTCTTCAGCACATTTAATTAGCTATTATATTAATGTTTCCAAAAGAGAATTATTGTCCGGTAATTTATAGCAGAAAATTCTCTTTGGAACCTTATATCACTTTTTCTACTTGGATTTAAATTTTTTAAATATGCATGTTGGAGAAGAAGAACAAAGGACAAAGACACATAACAAATGCACTGATTGCTTTTTTTGAGTAAACAAAAATATACATATATATTGTATTATATTATATTATATTATATTATATTATATTATATTATATTATATTTATAATATATATAAATCTCTTCCCTTAGAAAGAAGTTAAATCAGATATCTTTGTACACTTTAATATGTTCATCATGCATTCAATTTTGTGTAATGAGAAACCCAAAGTTCTGGGTAAAATTGGCAATTAAAACAGGTAAGAAGTTTGGAGGTAGTGATACTAGGAAGAAAAAAGGAAGTATTGTTTTCCTTCTTTGCATTTAAGGAAAATAACATGACCATTGTTGGAAAAGAGTAGATCAAACAACCTACTTCTAGGTTGTTAAGGTCTAAACCATTACTGAATTTCTTTTACTTAAAAAAATAAGAATAAATGCTTAAGAGAACTATACTGGATACACTATCTGAACTTCAGTTCCAATTAGAAACAATCGTAATGTGATCTATTCTTTAATCCATTATTATTTAATAATAATTCTTCTCCTATTATTTAATCCATTTTACCAGGTCACTTAAGTCTTTTTCACATAACTTTTCACAAATTTGATATTTGCCATGGTCAGCTCTTTGTTCTTTTTAACTGTATTTAGCTTTTCCACACTGGCCTGAAGTAAATTTAGAAAATATATATTCCACTGTTTTCAATCTATTTTAAAATAAAAAAAAAAGTTTCAATTTTTAAAAACAAAATAAAACTCTAATACAACATCACCAATGTTTATAATAGGATGACTGTGATGGTTAATTTTATGTGTCATCTTGGCAGGGCAAACGGATGCCCAGATAGCTGGTGGAACATTATTTCTGAGGGTGTCTGTCGAGAGCGTTTCTGTAAGAGATCAGCATTTGATTTGGTAGACTAAATAAAGGAGGTCATCCTCACCAATATGAGTGGGCATCATTCAATCTGTTGAGAGCCTGAATAGAACAGAAATTCAGAGAAAAGAAAAAATTGCTCCCTGTTTGAGCTGGTACATTTACGTTCTCCTGCCCTTGAACATAGACCCCACAATTCTCAGGCCTTCGGACTCAGACTAAATTATAGCACAGTTTTCCTGGCTCTCCCACCTACAGAAAGCGGGTCATAGAACTTTTTGGCCTCCATAACTGTGTGAGCCAATTCCTGTAATAAATTTCTTCTTATACATATCTATCTGTATCCTCTCAGTTCTGTCTCTCTGGAGAACCCTGACTTATAAGAGTATGTCCCATCACTAGCATGTCATATTGTGGGCAATCCGGTGTCATATATGGTTTGACAGACATTTTCATTCAGCTTTTGTCCACTAGGAATGTCTGATCTTCTGATCTTTTTTCTTTAATGTTTAAGTCTCTACAAGAATAAATTAATAGCTGCTATATTCCAAAGTGCATTTAATTTGTTAAGATTTGCAAAATTTACATATTCTTAACCTTCCTTTCTTTTGGGGACATTTGTATAATCCTTTTTATAGAAATGACCCATTTAAAAGTAATCTTTTCTTCATTTGTCAGGGTATTAGAGAAGGAGATTCAAATATTGGGAAGAAAATGAAAAAAAATTATTTTTCAGGTCCTTTCCAAATAGATTTTTTTGTTGTTTTTTAGAGTTTGCTATCTCTATATGGTTTCAAATATAAGACAAAATAAATATTTTTAATCTCAAATTAAATTATGAATGCTACTTTGTGATTCTGATGAGTTATATATTAAAAGTGTGAACCTAACTGATATGAAAACTTCTCTAGATAAATAAACATAATATACTTCTCACAAAAATCTCTCCAGTGCTATGGTAACTTATTATCAGTATTCTACACATAAATATATAGTAAGTTTTCTTTCTTGTGTTTTTAATAAGCAATCTATGTCCCAGCGTATTTTACTCTTATCAGGAATTAGGTGACAAAGGACAGAGCAGGAAAGGGTTGAAATAGGGTTCTGTCAGATACTACAGAAGTAAATAAAGGCAGCGTTTGAATGTGATAGGGAAGATGATGTAAAGTTTTCAGAAGAGGAATTAATATCTGGGACCTGGAAAATCTGCTGAATGGGAGACAACCACACATAGTTATAGTATAATTAAATTCATATGCAAAATCTAAAACCCAGTAAATGAAACTCACACTGATAGCATAGCAATGAGAATTGCCTGTTGCTGAATTTTAGAGGAGCTATGCCCATCTCAGACCACTGGCAAGGACAGGGACCAAAATAATTCTGATAAAAAAATAGAGTTGCTGGGGCATCTGGGTGGCTCAGTCGGTTTAGCATAAGACTTTGGCTCAGGTCATGATCTCATTCATGGTTCCTGAGTTTGAGCCCTGTGTTGGGCTCTGTGCTGCCAGCTCAGAGCCTGGAGCCTTCTTTGGATTCTGTGTCTCCCTCTCTCTCTCTGCACCCTCCCCACTTGTGTTCTGTCTGTCTGTCTGTCTGTCTCTCTCTCACTCTCAAAAGTAAACATTAAAAAAAAATACAGTTGCTAATTCAGGCAAACATCCAGCAGGCACTCCTCTAGCTCTATTTCCTTGTTAACAGATTCATGATTTTGTTCTGAGACCATGCGCTTCAGGGGAAGTTGACTGCTTCCATAGTCTTCAGAGATAAATTTAGAGAATTCTAGGTTGCCCTATTGTGATACTTTATTCCCCTTTCTTATTTCTGGTTTACAAAGAGGCATGAGCTAAGATACATAAATTGGCTGCATACCTCTAAAATGTACACAAATATGCAAAATGTTCATATATGATAGTTTCATTAAATGTTAATATAAGTTAGAGTGAAAGGAAGCTATAATATGGAAGTATTTTAGAAGACTGATGTGTTATTTTAATTGCAAATGATTAAGTCTGCTTCTGGCATTCAGGAATTATAATGATTTTTTTAAGAGAGATTTTTTAGCAAATTACAAAACTTCACAAATATCACCAATTGTTGTTACAATCCTTGTGTGGTTCATGTATATTTATACACACAGTCTAAAAGTTTTATATATGCAGATTATAATACATAATTAAATAACCCTTTTAATTAAAATGTGGAAGTGAAATATACATGTACACACAAAAAACTTGTACTGAACTCTAATGTCGATTCCTTAGGGAAAGAACAAAGGAGACAAAAACTTAAGTTATCAGTGACAAGTAAGGTACAAAAAAACTTTCTAGGCTTTTTTCTTTACCCTGTTCCCTATAACATAATAGCAACAGAAAATGTCAAGAAATAGATAAAATGAATTTTTGTTTTGATACTTAATGCCACCATTCTGGTTAAACAGAAAGGGAATTATATGCCATATTTACTCGCATAATTGCTGCCCTTTTCTTTTTTGCTTTGTAAGTCACTTGGTTAAAATTAATATATACAAAATTCTACATACAGCAATTACATGATAGTGACGGATATGTGAGTAAATATGGTAAGTGAACCAAGATATTGTACACATTGGCAAAGCAAAAATAATGTGCTGAATTTCAAAAACTCTTAACCTGAAATGAAAAGGAAAAGATGGAAGACCTTCAGGTAGAGGTAATCAGTTTGCATATACGTTTGCAGAACATATGGCAAACTTACCACAATAGAATAATTTTTACTGATAAATATTCAACTTGAGCAGAAACATAAGAGAGTTAATGTTTCCCATTCTTCTTGGGCTTTCAAAACATGATTCTTCAGCAGGAATTAATTTCAACATGTTAAATAATTAATTTGATGACACGACAACCGTAATTTAAATTAGCTCCTAAATATTGCCTACACTTTTAAAAATAGAAACACTTGTATACAGAAATGCATTAAAACAACAAGCAATAATTGATGATCACTCTTAATGCCAAATATTCCATTTTTAACAACAGGCACAAATCCACAGAGCATGTTATAATACAGGATGGACTGAAAGCAGACAGATCTCTATAAGGTAAAACCCACCCAAATTCCCCAATATCCTTAGCTCTGCCTGTCTTGCAGCCTAAAATTATTTGATCATGCATACACCTTTTCTCAAAGTCACATTATAGAACTTCACCTTCACCTTAAGCCTGATATTCCTTTAACCATAGTCTAAATATACTATAGACACTCATGTCTATAGTATAATTAGACAATATAATTCACATTCTTCTGTTAATTAAATAACAAAAATTATGCATCCATTAGCAATATTATGGCATGAGAGACTCTGTGAAATCAAAGCTCTTAGGATGTCTGTAGTCCATAGAATTACCCCAGAAATTTACTTTGTCTTTATTTTTGTTTCTATTTAAATTCCAGTTAGTTGACATACAGTGTAATATTACGTTGTCTTTTAAAAAGAAGGCTTTAAAAACTCAAATACAGCATTTATTATAAGACAACACAGGAACAATGAATGTCAGTTCTTGCAAATTGAATAAGAAACTAAAGAAATTTTATTTCCTTTATCCAGTGTCATCCTTTTTTTCAACCACAGTTTAATTTCCTCTTGTTTGTTTTGTTTAAAGTAAACACTAATGTGATTAACAGAAATGTTTTATGGCTCTCTTTACCTAGATACAAAGATTTTCTATTTCAGTATTTCAATACTTTGACTCTGCTATCATCTATTCCTGACAATTTACAACCAAAAACCCAAAAGGAAAAAAAAATGGGTCCTGCTTTTTTCATGAAGCACATTACATGTTCTATTCCAGACAAGTAGTTTGGGTTATAAATTATTTTCCTTCCATGGGGCATATATATAGAAGCCCTACAAATTTAATCATCATTTTACCACATATTCTTGTGGAAATTAAAGTAAGCTACCCATGTGCCATCTTTCATTTTTCACATATTCTTTTCTAATATGAAAATTAGACTAAATTAAACAAATATTTTCGAGGTTAATGATTGGGAGAAATATCTCAGAAAATAATACCCATCTTAGAGATGGGTAAGTAGATGACCAGAAGGTCAAAAAATTGTGCATTAGGAATTCTAATTTTAGTTCCTCAAAAATTTGAGAAAAAATCAAGAACCACTGTAGGCATGTTAAATACAGCATAGCTATTCTTTCTTAGACTGCCTTGCTCCAAAAAGATCTTGGGAAGAAAACATGACACATCCCTAACTGTCCAAACTGAACCCTCTTTCCATGTAAAAAATATTTTTATCCCTGGAACCTTTGGCAGGATTTGTTATCAATGATTTGGTTCGGTATAGGGGTTCTCAAACTGTAGCTCTGAGGAACAGCACTGGTACATCCCCCTATGAGCTTATTAGAAATGCACATTCATTAGCCTTGCCCCAACCTATGGAATCAGAATGCCTACAGATGCAGAATGTCAGAAATCTGGGTATGAATATTCTCCAGGTGGTTCTGAAAGACATCAAAGTTTGAGAACCACTGGTTTAGTAGATTTAAAGCTGAATTACCAAAAAAATGCAGTTTATTATTATAATTATCATAATAATTATTTACCGTGGTAGCAGTTGTCATATTTCTATAATGGGCTCTAAGATATTGATTTTTTTGTAATTATCCAATGTACATGAAAAATAAGTGGCATCTGTCATGATACGATAGAGGAAATTCATGCATAAGAAGAAAAGAGAAACAAGTTCACAGTTAATCCAGCCTAAGCTTTCATTATTCAATATTCAAAACTCAAAGTGGTCTCTCAAACATGTGTAACTCAAGAATACCAGCCCAGAAGTTCCTGGCTGACTCAGTCAGAGGAACATGCAACTCTTGATCTCTAGGTGGTGAGTTTGAGCCCCACACTGGAGGTAGAGATTACTTAAATAAGTATTTAAAAAAAGAAAAGCAGCCCATACCAATAAGTGACATACCTTTAGCCCCATATTTTATTCACCGCATATGGTTACTATCATGTAATGAATAGACAGTCTACATGAATGAGGCCAGACTTGACAACATGGTACTATGAGTATTAAAGAATGGGTGGATCTAAAATAGTGGGCAATGAAATTACTGATTGCACTTATCTAGAATCCTTGCAATATTTGTTTTCTGATTCTCATCATTCTTTCTCTCAGAATAAGCCAGTAAGGTTTAAAACTTAGGTCAAACAGCCATAAGATTGAGAAAATGTGTAAATAAATAGAAAGGCTGTATGGTTTACTACTGTTAAACAGTCATCATCTTTTACTTATAAACTATGAGAAGAGGAACTACTTACTATGACCACTTCACTGATGCTCTGTTGCCCCTGCAAATGCTATTTTGAAGGGAGGGAGAAAGCAGGTCAAATTTTAAATCCAAGTTCATTTATTTTTCATCTATTCCTGAATGTTTCAATTATCACAAGAATTACTCAATTCACTGAAATTTTAACAAGTCATGTATTTGTCTTCTATACAAAAATGTTTCTTACATAATCAGAATATAGACTAAAACATAAATAAATTAAAAGAACAATAAACGTTCTTATCACATTAAGTTTTTGATGGGTTAAACCCTCAACCAAAATAGGCCTATAATACTTGCCATAAGTAACATAAGTAATACTTGCCCGGCTTTTTTTTTTAATTAATGGAATTCATTTTTTTAATTTAATTTTTGTTTTAGATAAAGAGAGAGAATGCATGAACAGGGAGAGAGGGAGAGGGAGAGGGAGAGGGAGAGGGAGAGGGAGAGGGAGAGGGAGAGGGAGAGGGAGAGGGAGAGGGAGAGGGAGAGGGAGAGGGAGAGGGAGAGGGAGAGGGAGAATGAATGAATGAATCTCAAGCAGGCTCCACCCTCAGCATGGAGCCTGATGCGGGGCTCAATCCTACAACCCCGGGATCATGACCTGATCAGAAATCGCGAGCCATATACTCAACTGCCACCCAGGTACTCCAATGGAATTCATTTTTAAGTAGTTTGTGTTTGCAGAGAAGTAGACAGTATAGAAAGTTCCTGTACACTCCTCCCCCCACTAATATCTTGCTTTAGTGTGATACATTTGTTACAATTGGTGAGCCAATGTTGATACATTATCATTAACTAAAGCCCATAGTTTACATTAGGGTTCATTCTGTGTTATGCATTCTATTAATTTTGATAAATGCGTAATGACATGTATCTACCATAATAGTTTCACTCTCCTAAAAATCTCCTGGTTCACATTAATTTTAAGTTACATTATACTGGTAAAGACAGTTTACAATTCAATTGGGATGCAGTAGGAGATATTTAAGCCTTCTTCTTCCTATCTATAAAGAATGTTTTTAGTTTCAGAGCTTACACTCTATGAAAACGTATGACAGAACAGTATACTTTAGACTCTAGCACCTTGATACTTGTCTTAGTAATCTCAGGCTGCCATAACAAATGTCCATAGACTGAGTGGTTTAAACAACAAATATTTATTTCTTACAGTTCTGGAGGCGGGAAAGTCCAAGATCAAATCCATCTTGCTAACACCTTGATTTTGGACTTTTCAGACTCCAGACTTGTAAAAAATTGGAGAATCGTGTAAATGTACAAGAATTAAATAAAAGGTAAGATTTGCAAACAGGTTTGACAGGTTGAATTTCATTAGTTTCCATGTTGATTTTGTCTAAATACTTTATGCAGTATGCAATGGCTAGTAAAGAATGTATAAACATAAAATTTAGCCTGTTATGACACTGAAATGTAAAACTCAAAGCTTTACTATTTTCTTAATGTATTTGATGAACATTTTTTATAAGCTCTTCAATTACCTATAAAAATCAAATGTTTTTTTCCCATCTGTTGTAAATAATCATCTTATGCTGAATCTCAAATTTGAAATGCACCTCAGAGTTTTATAGCCAGAGCCTTTATTTGAATAAAGCGCAATTGAAAAGTAAAGCTGATAGAGTAAAAAATGCTCAACGTACTTTTCACTATCCTCATTAGCACAGTCAAGATATTGAGACTGCCTGTGATACAGGACATATTCCTGATATAATATTTAGCTCCGGAATTGTTCATGAATGATAGTTTTCAAAACCCTATACCTATCTTATCCCTAATTTATATATTTCATATATATTTTATGTATATAATACTTACACTTAATTAGAAAAAATAAATTATACTAGCATAGTCTTGTGAATCTTTTTTTTTCCCCCCACATTTCAGGCCTGTCCCTAATCCCCACACACATTTTCCTGATTCCTAAAAAACAGCACCCTGACATCTTTGTTCTCATTACTGTTCTTTGTTTTCATATGGGGTTTGGCACAAGGGGCAAAGCAGAACCCTAAAGGGCAGTGGCAATTTAAGACTGCTTATAAGATGCATGGGACCAATTCAATAGTTCTCATCTGTTGTATAAATTATTGTAAATACATAAAATATTCCTGTTTTCTAACATCCCTACAGGGTACATGCTGAAATCATTATTTACTTCCATGGGTCTAAGATCTTCTGCCTCATAACAGTATTTAAGCTTTTTAAAATAGTTATTTATTTATTTTTGGGGGAGAGCGCAAGTCGGGGAGGGGCAGGAGAGAGGGACAGAGGATCTGAAGTAGGCTTTGTGCTGACGGGCCTAACAGCAGTGAGCCAGATGTGGGGCTTGAACTCAAGAACCAGAAGGTCATGACCTGAGCCAAAGTCAGACCCTAAACCAACTGAGCCGCTCAGGCACACCTATTTAAGCTTTTTTAAGTGAAACATATTGAGTTAATGAATACAGATAAGTATAATTACGTTTGGTCTTACTGATGAGTAAAGAACTTAACTGAAAGGCTATCATCAAAAGCATAAGAACAGTCAGATAGTGAAGATAGCTCTAAGTATTACATTTAGTCCTTGCTGTATGTAGAATTCCCTATAATATGGAAAACTCTGGAAATAAGTTTTACTAGGGATATCTACTTTTTCAAATGAATTTTAGGCATCTGGGTTTCATTAATTTTACAAAAGAACAAAATTTTATGTTGCAGCATATGGTCCATCTAGCTATTTCAAAGAAATATGTATAGGAAAAATTAAATTTTTAGCAAAGAAATATTTTGATATAAAACAAGATATGTGATTTTTCTGTCTTCTGGGGAGTTCTATTTTAATTCCTTAGCTTCTAAATGGCATTGGCATTACTATGATGTTGCTTAATCTAGCATGAAATGTCACAATAAATAATATATTATACACTGCTCCCCCCACAAATTTGCAATAATTAAATATTCTTGTTGTTTTATCCCTAAGAGAAAGTCTAATATATTTATGTATGATGCTGACAACACACTCTTCCTTACAGGCTTTGATCCTAGTGCAGAAGAGTCTTAAATCCCTTATTTGTATACAAATTATAACCTTAAAATCAAGGCATTAGGCTAAAATTTTGTTTGAAGTACATAGCTTATATTAGAAATGCAATTAATAGCTCTCGTGAACTCGTGCTATAAAACGTGCAATGCTAGTAAAATTTAGAAAAGTGTATTTAAATGTGTTTTAAAATATACTAACACTAATAGCACATGAAATCTAGAAGACAAGTACCTGAAGAATCTAAAAGAGAGAAGTGTTTTTAATCAACTCTTTTATCTTGTCAATTCATCTATAGAAAAAAATAAAGTGAGTTAACCAGTTTGATAGATCTTTACTTCACTGAATTTACTACTTCATTGGCCAGATTTTGCAAAGCCTGGCCATTTACCCACTTGCAAGACTTCCTGAATCAGAATTCCTGAGTGGGAAGACCCCGGGAATCATTTAAATAAACACGTTGGCTGATTTGTATGCATACTATATTTGAGAACTACGGCCTTAGACAATTTTTGTAAATGTTTTCAAATATTTACTACCAAACATCTCTCTTTCCTGGTTTCCTTTTCTAACATTTCCTGAAGATGCAAAGTCTAAGCAAATTGACACCAGGTTCTTTGAAAGCCAACCAAAAGTCATGGAGAAGACCTTCATTATCGGTCTGAAAATAAAATATGTATGCATACACAGCTCAATACAAGCTTTTATGGTAGAGGCAACACAATGTATAGCAAGCTCTCAGTGGTTCAGAATGAGGTTCTGTAAAATTAATTTCATACCAAAACTGCCTGCTCAAATGGTGGTGATATTTGCACTTTAAGGGCTTCTTCAGTTTTGCACAATTTATTTTTTAAAACTAAAAAACGTATGAACTACTTACCATAATTCCTTAGCTTAATAATAAGTATTTTGCCTGAAGAGTCACAACAACTTGATAGAGTTCTCAGGAAAAGGCATGCCTCTAATATATAAACCAAATACCTCATACTTAAAGGAGAAATAACATTTTCACTCCACTCTTTCCCTTAATAAAACATAGGCAGACAGAGGAAAGTTTCAGAAATTTATAAGAAATGACAGGCAATGTAAAGTAAAGTTTGAATAGAAAATGTGAAAAGCTTGAGGTGGTTGCAAAAATCCGTAGGGGAACTGGTAAAGTGCTTATTAGAATTATCAGCTTTAAAAATTCCATGATAAGAATGTAAATCGAAAGCTGCCCTTGGATTGCTTAGCCAGCAGAAGGAACTGAGACTGGGGGATTGAACAGTACTCCTGTAGATAGAAAACAAAACAAAACAAAACAAAACAAAACAAAACAAAACAAAACAAAACGTAACATATATAGGTTGAAAAGAGAGAAACAGGGAGGGAGGAAGGAAAACCTAAAATACTACAGAAGTTTGAGGCAAACTCTAGTTTCACTCATATAATAAACATTTTAATGCATGTATCAAAACTATACAGTTGCTATGACCTTTGGTCACAATTCAGGTCTGTAATGTGTTATTTTTTTTCAAATATATATATATTTGTTGTTTTGTTTTGTTTTATTTATTTTTTGGTCTTCCTCAAGCATATGTCTTTCGTGTGTGTGTGTGTATGAATTCATTTATTAGAATTGGTAGCCAGTGTCCTAGCCAGCATCTGAAGCTATGACTTCCATACAGGCGGTTTGCTAATTACCTGTACTAAGTGATCTTAAGCAAGTTTCTTACTTTCCGTCAATCCTTCTTAATTGTGTATTCCTTTTTTTTTCTGTTTTATTTTCAGTAGCGCAAATATTTTGGAGCAAAAGATATTTCTAATTACCACTAGAGCTCCACTTGTCCCTTTATTAGGGACTCTGTCTGGTTGATTTAACTATGACTTTTCCATTAAATTGGTAATATAAGAATATGAAACAGAGAAAATTGAACTAGCTTGGGGTTAGGACTGCAACCTCAGTTGTAGTCTCAATACAAGCTGGCTATATGCCATTAAGAGGATTCATCTTACAGTTTTGATCGGTGACCTTTTATCCCTAAAAACTCTGCCAGCACTAAAATTAGATTTAGATTTCAGCTAGTGTATATTGTCAATTTTCATTTAATTGGCAACAGAACTCATGCAGGTTTTAGAATTGTAAAATTACAATAAAAGACATTTGGAAATGTGAGTTATAAATCATTACTCCTTGTATCATTTCATATACTCTTTATGGTAATCCATTTTAGAGATAAGGAAATTGAGACCCAAGAAATAGATAATTGCCTAAAATCCCTTACCCAATATGTACAGAAACTACATTTCTTTTTTTTTAAATTTTTTAATGTTTATTTATTTTTGAGATAGAGAGAGACAGAGCATGAACAGGGGAGGGTCAGAGTGAGAGAGGGAGACACAGAATCTGAAGCAGGCTCCAGGCTCTGAGCTGTTGGCACAGAGCCTGATGTGGGACTCTTACTCACAGACATGAGATCATGACCTGAGCCGAAGTCGGAGGCTCAACCGACTGAGCCACCCAGGCACCCCCAGAAACTACATTTCTAATAAAATTCTTCTTATATTCCCTTTTCTTTGATAATCTCTTACAGAAAATTATGACATGGCATCATTCTTGAAATGAGGATTTTTTTAAGTCATCACTGTGCCCCAGGTGGTACTCAAACTCACAACCCAGAGATCAAGAACTCCCAACCTGGAGATCAGAAGTCACATTCTCTACCAACTGAGCCAGCCAGGCATCCATTGAAATGATGAGCCAGGCCATCATTGAAATGATCTAAATTCTGTGGTGAGCCAGAGCTGACTTGTACAGAGTTGTGAGAGCCCTACCGTACCACTTCTCAACCCTGTGTTCAGTGTTGTAAATTTGTTACTTTGAAAACAGCCATGATTGGGTTATTTTAACCATGAAAAATGGGAGAATGCTACAAATCAGAACCTTTTCCTCCCAAAGAGCCAGTTATTGGACATTTACCAACACATCACTTGAGTTGAAACTAAACTATGTTTTTGATGCCATTTAGTATGGAAATCTATGATATTTTTATGTCAGATATTTTATCTTAGTCAACAATTTGGTGATCAGTTTCTCAGAAAATAATGAATCCACTTATTCAGTATATTTTCATCAAAGAATTTTAATAAAGTATATTGAACTTTTATTGATTTTTATGTTACCAATACTATAAAAATTCTAAACTTTGTAGTCTCTATGAACATTCAATCTAGCAGGTGAAGCACACATGGTTTGTTGGGATTTCGAGTCATGTTCATGAATTCTATTGTAGCTCTGTAGAAATTAATCTTTCCCTAGTCTTGTGTTAGCTGCCTAAGCCTTTATATACTCTAATAAGACCCCTAGAGTAACCTCCTATCTAAATCATATTGCTTTTTCACTCTATCAGCCACCATACAATAGATCAGTTTACAACGGCATGTCTTCTTGGTACCATGTCAAACTATATATAACCTATAGTAACACATTTTCAAAGGCTGAATGTATTACTATACTTCAGGGTGCCCTTGTCAAAGTACTGCTTGAACAGTTCTATCTTTTGTATTGGAAAAAGACACCTTTGCTTCTTTTGCACAAGGCTCTGTCATCAATCAGGCTATTGGCCTACTCAATTTTGACTGCCATTAAAAGTAGACCATGCCACCAACCCTCAGGTATGTCACTGGACCTGTTGTTCAAGGGTGTTCTTCCTTTGTGGTCCTGTCTCCTTCCTTTCCTAGCTAATTTAAACTCTTCAGAGTCATATTTCTCTTGCATGCTTGCTTCTTGTCAGCTGCTACCACCAACAAAGAGCTTTCATTCATGATGTGCTTTTCCCTTCTTCACTCCAGAAGAAGCCCTTTTTGCTCTTTAACTTGGCTTTTGCTTAAAGTAACCTTTAAGCAAAGATGTTTAACTGTTTTAAAACTGTTTTCCTAGTTTGTTTCAGTCAATTCTTTCTGTTTTAAAGTAAAATCCATTAAAAATTCCTCATTTAAAATTTAAAAAAATATGTAATCATTTAGATCTAATAATAAAGCATAAACCAATTGCACGAAAATGGCAAATGTATCTGAAAGTGAGTTGTACAAGAAAAATCAGCATATAATAATACACACACACACACAAAAGAAGAGGTAGGTGTAAAATGGAAGTGTGTGAAATCAGATAGAATGCCCAAGAGTGCATTTACTTAAAAGTTTCCTTAATGCTAGAACACTAGATTAGTTCAGCATGAATGTATAGAATACACACAAACATTTTTTAGAAGTTATGTGGTGAGAATTAAAATTTATAAATCATGGATATGATGGGCCTCAGGGGTGACGCATATGAATGCATACACTTATGTACTTAATTATTTTAACTGAGGTTTGAAATGAGAACATAAATTGGAATAGCTGTGTTCTACTTTTTTTAACTGCTGGATCAAATTTGGCAACATGTTACTTCTCGTCTTCTCCCTTTACATATCAAGCACTGATGATTAAACCAAGGAGGATGTAAAGAGAAGGAATCATCAGGCTGAAAGGAGAAAAGAAGTAACTACAGAGAGTATTCAGGAAATGTCACTAGTGCAGAATTTGTATGCAAAACTGTTCAGGAAAGGAAACAGGATGTCAATATCGACACATTTTCTACAATCCAATCTACCATCAATTCTTGATTCTTTTTTCCTGAAGTACAGTTGCCTCAGATAGAACATTTGGGACCAACTAAACTTCTGATGTATCTGTCACCTTCACATCTAGTCACAAGGTTTGATCAATTTAATTTCATAAATATGTCTTCATTTGACATTAAGTGTCTTCACTGTGGCCTTTATCACAGCCCAAGTTAGAGCAACAGTCTATTAATACGTCCCCCAGTCTCTGTCTCTAATATTCTCTGCCATACTTTCCAAATTAGTGCTGTAAAATTCACATCTGATTGTAACACTTCCATTTAACTTCCTTGGTGATTCATTATCACTTGCACTGTAAACTCCAAATTTTCTGGTATAACACAGAAGGTCCTTTATAATGTGGCACCTGTCTTCATCTCTATAGTACTATTTATCCCCTTAACCACCTGGCAAACTTCTTCTGAATTCTGAAATTCATTAGAACTCAACTAAAACATCACTTTATGTGATCTCAGGACTTACTATGATGCCGACTATAATTGAATTTCAGGAATATTCCCATTTTAAGGTTTCCCATCTCACTGAATAAAACCTTTTAACACCAGTTACACTCTTCTTCTGGAAGATGAGAAATAGCATGTGGGATATTTACCAAGAATGCTGTGAACTATTTCTAACTTAAAATATCAAAAAAACAAAAAAAACTTCTGCAGAGCTTGCAAACATGAAGTGTCTATAATGTGGGTTTCTGGATTCAGCCACAAATTGTGTTTTAGGACATAAGAGAAAGCCACAAGTTGGCTTTTAGCTAATATTTTGTGCTTGCTTATTTTTAAACTTTATGCAAATAATATTAGTTGCACGGTTGTTTTTTTTCCCCCTGTTCCTCCAAATATGGCTGCGGTATCACCAAATTGGAAAATGATACTTCCTCGAGGGGTTTTCAAATGTGCTTGCCCTTTCAGATGTGGGAAAAAGAAGACAAAAAGAGAAAACAGATGCCCTTATGAGACAGAAAAATCCTGGACTCCTGCTGACAAAACATCTCGTACTTGTGCACTGCTCAGAACAAAGAGGATAACTCTATCTTATACACACCAATTGTGTGGGTGCGTCTTCGAGACTAAGAATTGTGAGCAATCTAGCTCTGGTTGAGTAGCAGAAAAACAAAACAAAACAAAAAAATGTCTGTATTTTGTCTGGTAGAAAGTATTTCTCCAATGTTTGGCTATTCTCTTCCATCTCTTCTACTTTCTCAAAATTCAAAACATACCAAATTCAGAAGTAATGAAATAACTGGTCCATGCGAAAGTCACACTACATTTTAAAAATGTTAATATTGTTGAGGCGCCTGGTGGTTCAGTTGGCTGAGCGTCTTACTTTGGCTCATGATCTGATGGCTTGTGAGTTCGAGCCCTGCGTCGGGCCCTGTGCTGACAGCTCAGAGCCTGACGCCTGCTTCAGATTCTGTTTCTCCCTCTCTCTCTGCCCCTCCTCTGCTCACTCTCTCTCTCCTTCAAAAATAAACATTAACAAATGTTAATATTGTCATTCATTCCAGAACTATATTAGATTTCCCTTCAACTATTATCTGCCTGGTTTTTACATTCAAATACCTATACATGTTTCATTCATCTAATTGAAAAGTTAAGTTTTGTACATTCTTCTGTGTGTAAGACACTCTGATTCTCTCTACTATATTTAGTGTCCTGGATATTTTTACTCTCCTTACAAATGGGTTGTTATTCCACTCATCTGAAGGAAATATTCCTGAACTGTATGATCCACCCTAGTCTTTACCTCAGGTTTTACCCAAAAAGCAATCAATCTTTTCTTGCTATCTATACTTCAATATTTCTATTTTGCACTTAAATTGGAAAATCTCAATTTTCTCATAAAATCATCATTTATTAAATCTTCACATCCTTATACTTGTGAAAGAGGTAGCAACTGCTGACCACTTCCTCTTTGTAGAATTTCTCTAAACATCATGACTCAATACCTTTCTTTCTGACCAAGAAATCATTCAGGAATGACCAGGATAGGAAAGGAATGTTTTAGAAAAATAATGCTTTGGTATAATTTTGAAAGATTGCATAATTCACTAATAAAAATTGGGAATGAGGAAAGGGTATATTCCAAAATGGCAGAGCACCTTATAAAGGTTCTAAGATAAAAAGAATGTGAGATCTATGACAATGTGCAGTAAAAGCCAAATTCAACAGAATATGAACAAAGTATGTGGAAAGCAATAAGAACTGGAGCTGGAATAATAACAAGAGACCAAATTGTACAGAGCTCAAAGGACATGTCCCTAACTTGGGTGTATATTCTAAATCAGTAAGTCACTGCATAGTTTTAACAGAAGACTTGACATGATCAGTCTTTTTAATTAAAAAATAATTTATGTGTGAACAACAAATTGGATGATAAAAATAAGTGGTATAGAATTGCCATAATAAGACAAGTACATATTAGTCAAGAGATGATGATTCTAGACAGAGTGAAGTGGAAAGATGTGATAAGGAGGTAACACTGCCTGGCTTTGGTTTGGCACATGAAGAAAAAAGGTGGTGTTAAGTTGGTGTCTATATATAGAGAGGGTAGTCTCATTTACTGAGACAGAAAACACTGAAGGTGAATCAGACTTGGAGAACATCATGAGTTAATTCTTGGACATGAAGAGAACTTAGATATTTAAATGTATGATTCTTATGTTTAGAGAAAAATAATGCAATAGTTATTATCATAGCTAAATATTAAATTTGGTTTTGAGTCTTATCAGAGGTAAGATTGAAAACAATGTACACAGTTTTGAATGTTCAATCAAAGAAAGTTCTAAATTTCTTGTGTAGAAACTTTTCTGTAATTTTATGGGATTTGTTTCAAATGAATGTTTATGATATGTACAAAAATGGACAGTATATTTTAGTAAAAAATTGAGATACTTAGGAAATATTTAGGAAATATTCTTCAAACAGAAATTCCTGGTATTACCTCTTCTTCAAAGGAAAGAATGAAATGATGAAATCCTTAGTGAAATAATTTCATAGAGGAATTGAGAAGATGCAATCCAAACGTGCTGTATTTGTATAACCATACTGAAATAAGGCTTAATAAAATTTAGTGAGATGTATAGAAAATTATTTCCTATATGATTTCCCAAATCAAGTACTTTAAAGAGTTTTTACAAGTGTTTTTACAGTCAATTCATTATTAAATTATTTATGAAGGCCTATAATATCTCTCTTTCTCTCTCTCTCTCTCTCCCCGCCTCTGTCTTTCTCTCTCCATATAATGGCTTATATATTATCCATCTTTTTTCCATATACAGTGTATTTGAGAGGTCAGGGATATAGAATCTCATTTTATTTTAAAATGTAGGAGCTTTTAACAAGTGCTAGCTCCGAAATGGCTCTTTAATTTTTGAAGGAATGTTAGTTTCATAATAACTTTTGTGTCAGGCCAACAATGAACAAAAAATAGATTCCTGAATTTGTTATGGGATTTGATTCAGAGAAGCAGTATCACAGAAATATTAAGGATTTGAAGTTTAATGAACTGGAATTCAAGTTACCCTTCTACCAGCAGAGAGCATGATAGATGGTTTGTTCAAATATCTGGCTCTCAGTCTTTCCTGCTATAGTAACAGGAATAACAATAGCTATGTCATGAGAAGAAAATGAGATAATGACATAAACCTCCTGGCATAGTGGTAGGAACAGGATAACAACTCAGTTAAGTTATTTGTATTATGATCAGTCAGTAATATTAGGCTGGGCCACCAAACCTCCTTTAGTATAAAGAAAAGTTTTTATGCAAAAATTATTTAAGGATTTTCTAAATAAATGCTATATTCTGATAGACCTTCCAGAGTGAGAAATTGCAACACTTAAACCAAATGGCTAACTTGTTTCTCAGGTATTTACTGGAGATGTTTGAATATTTACAATGAAGATTCATCCAACAGTTAGCTATGTCTTAAAATCGCTCCTACTTTGATAACTTGTCATGGTAGAACCATGTATCAGGTATATCCAAAATGTCTATCATATATAATACAATTTTCAGAGAAGACAACCTATTTAAAATGCCAAACTGTTTTTAACTTTAAAAGAGCTGAAATTTAGTGGATTTTTCAAAGTAAGCAAACAAGCTTGATATGTAATTGCAAATTCTGTACATTTACAAAGTTTGTATCACTGTAATCTCAGGATAATGTGAATAAACTCCATCAATATCCTAGTCTATGCAGATGTTCCCAAATTTATTGATATTTTTAGTTTTTAGAAATAGTCAATTCAAGCAGTTAGATTTCAAAATAGAATTAAAAGGTTACTATCGCTTAAATTTTACTTGAAAGTTGACTTTTTCCCTAAAACTTATAGAGATGTACAATTATTAGAGAGTTGGGGCAATCAGATAATCTAAAAATAATTAATTCTCCTAATCATTGGACATGTTTTCCAGCATATGCTATGAAAATGTCCTTCCTAATTATTCTCCTTTACTCTTCTCCATAGTCTGAATATTTAATACACCCAATAATCTTTTTGTAATTGACGGTTTCTTATGAAAAGGATTAAATTTACAAACACACACACACAATATACAAATTTGTAAGTAATCTCTAAAATTGTCACTAGTTCCAAAGGACCAAAAAAACGGTCATACAAGAGAAAGAATTGCTACATTGAATAAAGGGGGGGGGGGCAGAGGGGCGAAAGGCTTTATGATGACCTGTGTTATTTCCAAGTTAAATTCTTGAATGCTTCAGAATTCTAAAATTTCAAAGCAAACTGAAGCTTACAAGTTAAATAATTCAGAACTAGCATAGTAAACAAAGGTGTAGTCTGTATTTTTAAGTTTGATTACACTGTCTACATTTTAGAATATGCATGCTATGTGTATCTACATATAATATATATTTTTTTACTATATTATACATAAGCCATAACTAAATTTGTTACTTTGTTTTCCCTTTCATGTAAAATTCCATATATATACATATATATCAACTGGTAAAGGCCAGTTTTTGAACATTTGATTAGTTTGCTCACAATATATAATTCAGTTACAGAACTTGACAAAAAGTACAAAGTTTATTGATTTTTTTAACCCCATGAATTTTTAAGATGTCATATCTACACAGCCTTTGTCCTCCACTCTTCAGCCAAACACATATGACAGCTTTGGATACTGTGGGGACAAGAATGATAGAAATGCTTTGCTTATTTAGAGTTATTTAAAAGTTAGAAATCTGAAAACCATGATTATGTCTACATGTCAAAAATATATATTCACAGAAATAAGCTGAAGGGTATGCATTTGAGCATCTAATAATATCTAAGCTGGTCGCATTAATAAAAATGCTTCTAGTAAGTTTCCTGTGGTCAAAACCAGAAAACTTGACTACTCAAGAACAGATCTCTCCTACAATGTTTCTGTATTATGTCATAGGCAAATCACATGTCAGAAGAGATCGTTACTGACTCAGATGGCCAAGTTATAGTTTTGTTTTCCCATAAAAATTTTATAAGAAAAATGCACAGATACACTGGCATGCAGCAATAACTATAAAGGAATTAGCTACAAGCAGAACTGCCCTTGAGAAAAAGGATGTGAGCATCAACACGTGAGAATCCCACTCAAGTCTTTGGTCCAATGCACTTTCCACTCAATTTCACTGTTTGATATGCAGTGAGGAACTACATCTTTAAAATTTAAAGAATACTGTGTCATTTAACTCACACAGAAACAACTCTAGTGATATAAAATTGGCATGGGATGAACAGTTACAATCTAGCAGGGCTCTAGAATATACAAAAATATAAACTATTTAAAGAAATTTATGCATCTTCTCTTGAAACTTAGTTTCTTTGAAAATCAAATACAGAATAACTACTAGTATGTAGCAAAAATAACTTTAAAGTTTTATTTTAGACTTTAAAAAAAGTTTATTTATTATTTTTGAGAGACAGAGTGTGAGCAGGGGAGGAACAGAGAGGGAGACACAGAATCTGAAGCAGGCTCCAGGCTCCGAGCTGTCAACATAGAGCCCAATGTGGAATTTGAACTCATAAACTGTGAGATCATGATCTGAGCCAAAGTCTGATGCTCAACCAACTGAGTCACCAAGGTGCCCTTATTTTAGCCTTTCAAGTATATTGACTATGAGTTAACAAGGATACTGAAAATATGGTTGCTAGCACATCATTATTCATTACACCATCAAAATAGATATTATAAAATATATCAAATATATACTATGTACTATCTATATTATCTGTTTATATATATGTGTATATATATATATATATATATATATATGCATTAGACAAGACATTAACTTGAAAATCATTTACTAGTCTTTCAGAAAGATGAAACACATTTTTTTTTTTGCAAAGTTCTTGTCCCAAGGGATTGAGATTGATTACTTGGTACAATTCATGGTGACAAAAAGATTTACGGTTTTTGATCTTAGCTCCCAGTACAGGCAACAGCATCGTGAGGTATTACTTGAAAGACTGTGTGCATTTTAAGATGAATTGGTCCTGAGGAAGACTTCTGGTGAGCTCTCAGGCTCAAATTACAAAGTCACAATTTGTTCTGACATTCTGTTTCACTGCTTTGGTCAGTCCTTCTATTTCATACATTTAATAACAAGTTGATGGATTTTTTTATATTAGGTGCTTCAAAATTTTATTGAGAAAAATTTTCTTTTGTGACCTACAATAAAGTAAAATATGGAGAACAATACCCTATACAGATTTTTTTTAAAAAGACAAAAATCTATATAGGAGGGGACCAATAAATAATATATGAGTAAACCTATTGAATTTGGTGTCCTTTCAAATACTAGTGTGGTTATATGAAAGGAGTATAAATATAGGTAACAATTGAACTCATAACAGAATTCATCTAATTTTTAAGAGTCTACCTACTATTACCGTGGCAAATATTACCATTTTCTGTAACAGTTAGTGGCAAATTCTGTGGAAAATATGTTTCCAATGTAGAATAATTTAAGACTTCAAATGGATTGGTTTGTTTTTTTACTCATGCAGTTTTTTTTTTTGTATGTTGCCGTTATTAATAGAAATGGTGTTTGTTTTAAACCAATCTCCGTGTCAAGCTTCAACAAAGGTTTAATAGTGCATCTTTTATTTAAATGAAAATATAATACTTACAATACCTAGTTCTAGAAGTTCCATTGAGGTGAAATTATGTATTCATAAGAATTATATTAAACAAATCTATATTTGAAAAATATTATCTTAGGTATTACATTACTATCAAATTTCAGTAAGAGAACTTATAGCATCAACTGAATAATGGTTATTAAACTAAAAAGATAAGATATTTTTAAAGAGGGAAAGTACAGTCAAATGTCATATAGTGGTTGCAGCTGTTCAGGGTTGGCTGCTGTGAAAACTGAATTAAACCTACATGTGACCATGGGTCCTTGAGCCTTCCAACATGATCCTCATCTTATCTGGGGGACCTGATGGTCCAGAAGATCCTTGAAAATTTCAGGTCTCTGTGGGCTGTGTGTCAAACAGCAGGAGCAAAAGGGGTCCTTATAAAAGGCTGGAACTTAAACTCGACTTTCACTAGTATTTGTTTACTGTGTTTATTATGATCATATTCTTTTCCTTGGTCGTTGAGCTTTTTCTCAGTCAACAGAGCTACCGTCTAAGTTTCTTGAGCTCATTTCGCATATATATATTTTTAAAAATCTGGTGTTGATAGAAGACAGCGGTTCTTTCCCATGCTTTGTCCATGTCTCTTGCCATCTTCCTTCAGAAGTTGCCCTTTTTTTATGTGTGGTTCATGTTTCTGTACACTTTGGGAAGTTTCTTCTCTGTTTCTATGCAGTGAATTTATTCATCAGTTGACTTTTTCTGAAGATGTGTTTCATGTTCTTGATGTTCTTTGGGCAGCATCTGAAGTTTCAGCTGAAGCTTCTAAATCTCATTTTCATGCTGTGAATTTCCAGACTTAAGATGTTTACTTAGTTTGGAGACTTATTTGTCCTATAAGCTCTTCATTAATTTTATTTTCTTCACATAATTTTTGGATGTTTCTTGCTCTTACCTGCTATCCTTTAAAAGGAATCACTGAAGTTAACAGCATCAGTGAGTTCAAGTCAAATCCTGACATTCTGGGTGATCTCTACTTCCTGATTTATTCTTTGCCTCTAATTCTAAATTGCCATCTGTGTAATTTCCAAAGATATGAGCAAACATGATACTAAGCAAGGTTTCAGATAGAGATATTTCATTGGTTCTCTGCCATTCAAGACCTGTTTCATTAATGTACTTTGAGTTTTTGAGCATTTCTTTTCTGTTTCTTCAGTTTCTATGCTCTTTGCTTCCATCCTGCAGTTTCTTGGGCACACAGTCATAGAGTTTTCTTATGAGTGTCTTCCATTCAAATCCTCCATTATTTTCTTCTAAAGTTGTTTTACATTGTTCTGAGAGGCATTCAAGATGTTTTTCTGAATTGTCATGTGGGATTGGAGAGATTTCGATGCATCTTTGAGTGATTGTGTCTGCCCTTGATGGCGAGCCATCAGCAGTCCATAAAATGTAAGTTAGAGATTTTCTGTCCTTTTTTGAAAAATTCTCTATCCTCAGAGATGGCCTGTTCAGATTTTTACTAGGTGCTTCCAAACACAGCATTTGTATCTTCAGCCTAGGCCCCCACCGCAGGTGATTTGAGGGCTTCATTAGCTTGTGTAATTAGTCTAAAGTTCTCACTAACTCTTTGATACTTCTCCCTAGTCAGAAAACCTTTTGGGTAGTACTTGTCTCTCTTTACAATATGTCAGCTTTTTAATACAAACACACCATAGCAGTACATACCAAGATCTCCCAAAGACCTGGGACTTATCTCAAGCATTTAGACAATACCACCAGAGCGCTGTGCAGTTGCTTCAGAATAAGCTGGAAAGGTATTTTTGTGACAGTTATTGGGCTCTCTATGGTTCTGAAAACAGCACAGCCCTTCCTCTTGTTGCGAGTATTCTGTGAGTCACAACCGAGCATGTGGAATGCTGTAGACTGTTCCATCTCTAACAAGTTAATCTAGTACCTAGGAACCAGAACAGAGCATCACTTGGGTTGTGTAGAGGGACAACATCCGGACTCTGGAAAGCACTTGTAATTATGCTCTGCTCATAGCTCAAATGGAAACCTCAGACTGACTTCTAGCAGCAGTCAGTACTTCCCACTCTTCCAAATGCACTGTACAAGCAAAAGTATCATTTTCTATCTGAGCTGTGAGTAGAGCAAACTCGAGAGAACTGTTTTCTGGAGCCTGGAGCTCAGGACCACTTTAGGCCTCGCATGGCCCTCCAGCAAACCAGAAGATCAAAGCAGTGCCATGTCATACCCCCTTCTTTGCACATGAGCATATGTCAAGGCATAATGGTGGAGCCAACATCATTGATGAGTTCATTCTCCTGATTTAAATTTTCCTTGTCACAGAAAAACCTAATCCTGCCCCCAAATGTTGAGGGATCTCCTTCCTCTGAAGGCTTGCTTCTTTTTTGTGTTTCACCCTTCTCTTTTGTGTCGGTAAACTCAGGTAGGCAGGGGAGAAGATTGAAGGATCTCCCCAAACTATTAACTAAGAGACTTGAATTCCAAGTGTGACATCTCAGGAGAAATCAATTGGAACAAGCTAGTTCTTAACATTTCATGGGTGCTGTGAAGCATGTATGTCCCTGTTTAATCCAAATGTTTCTGGGCAGAGACAACTTTTCTCTGAGGTGACAGAGTGGCCCAGGATCTTTTTCTCATGTGTGTTTGCCATCTGCAGCACATGCCTATCAAGTTCCCCCTGGGATGGTCTCCAATCCACCATGTTGTCTTTAGAACTGTACTTCTGAAGAGGGAGACATCCTTCTTTTGGCTAAATGTGCTATCTTTTGTTTCTTAATACCATATCTCACACTCCTAGTATCTCTCTGGCTGACTGAAGCTCAGAGGCTCCTTGGCTGCCACCTGGGATCTGCCATGAGCAACTCAACTCTAGAACCTTTGCCAAAGAAGGAATTAAGAGAACTATTAGTTGAGGCCAGTCTTGAAATCCTGAGGGGGTTCCAGAGTTCAGGGTGTGGCTCTCTCATCTCCTCCTACCCAGAGTCCTCACCATGAATGTGATGAACAGAAGTTCTAGTCAGGCTCAACAGTAAAGGGAGGGAGTGGCCATGTGTGTAAAGTGATCACTGTTTCATTATTATTATTTTTGTTATTTACAATCCACTTATTCATGTTAAAAGAAATCCCCCGTTTTTAAAAGTTTATAACTTGTATCTGAAAATATTTGGCCATTTCTGGGGGTAGAGAATTTAGTGCAGACTTTTTAGTCTCAGGTGACAGGAACACATGGCAAGTAGTTTAAACCAGAATAGGGGGTTCAAGCAAGCATACTAGTGAGAAAGGGTGGGGTGGAGAATGTGTGCAAAAGGGAAGTGCTGCAGGAGTCAGGGTAACCCAGAAACCTCCTCGGATCAAATGAGTGTGGCTCCAAGGTGAGTGTGTTTAGGCGAAATCACTCTCTTTCTTTTCTTCTCTGCCAGGAACAGAGTTGATAGCATCTATAGTCCAGGTTTGAAACAAGAGTTTTCTTATTTGTTTGTTTTGTGGTAAAATACACATAACATAAAACTTTTCATTTTAATTATTTTTAAGTGCACAGTTTAGACGTATTAAGCACATTCACACTGTTGTGCAACTATTACCACGACTCAACTCTAGAACTTTTTCATCATCCCAAGTAAAACTCTTTACCCATTAAACAATAAACTCCATTACCTCCTGCCACCAGCAATAGGTAACCTTTAGCCTACTTTCCATCTCTATGAATTTGTTGCTTCTAGACACTTCATACAAGCAAGATCATATTTGTCTTTTTGTGTCTGTCTTATTTCATGTAGCGTGTAATGTAATGATAACATGTAATGTTATCAAGGCCCATTCATATTGTAGCATGTGTCAGAATTTCTTTTTAAGGCTGAATAATACTCCATTGTATGAATATATCATACTTTGTTAATTAATAGTTGATGGATGGATAGTTGGGTCATTTCCATCTTTCAGCTATTGTAAATAATGCTGCCATGAACATTGGTATGCAAATATCTGAGTTTTTGCTTTCAACTCTTTTGGTATATACCTAGAAATAGAATTGCTGTATTATAAATATATTCACTTAAGTAACTTTGTTTATCAGAAAACAGTAATCATTACCAGTCCCATGGGAAATATTAAAAATTTAAAGTTACTAATCACTTTATCAAAGAAAACGGGCTTGGATCAGTGTTCCTGCTACTACAGTAAGTCAAAGGGTGTTAGGCATAAAGAGATTTATATATTAATAACATATTAATATGTAGTAATATTAATATATTATGTATAATTTTGGAGAAATAATAGAAATTGTCCTAAAAACTTTCAAGAATAGTCTTTAATGATTGATGTAAATTTTTTGTAAATGTAACACTTAAATGATGTAAACTTCATATTGATTCCTTATTATCTTTTGGGAATGTTAACTTCAAAGGGATTTTTCTAACCAGTATATATGAAATATTGGTCTCATTACCACTGACTATACTGAACAGTTTATGTATTCTCTCAAATTTTTACTCTTCTGTAAAAAATCCACAAAATTTCCCAGAGAGGCATAAAATTTCATATAAATCAAAGTTTCAAACTCATCTGTACTGTATCCTAAGGCTGATATTATCTTCATGTATATTTATTAAATGACACCTGGGGACTTATCAATTTTGAGTTATACTCTTTATATTTCGATTTAAAACTCTATTAAAATTAATCCATGTTAAAATAGTTACATTAGATCTAATTATTTTTGACACTAAAATAATTAATTTTTCATGACTTTCTACATTCATACACATGTCCCTTATTATACATTTTTTTTTTTAATTTGGTGTTTCTATTACCCAGCAATAATATGACATTATTAAGAAAATCCCAAGCAACTGCTTATATGCCCAAATTTTAAAAACAGTACTGTTGAATAGTAAGATCTCTTAGGAGAAAAATATAGGAAAGTGGTTTTGTGAAGATCAGTAAATATAAACCTATAACCAGAGACTGTACTTTTGTCTTTGCATGAAAGCCATTTTCTTAAAATTCTCCATGTGAGCCGTGCTGAGCATTTCTAAATCAGAAACAGGGATAAGAAAAGATGGAAAGACTTAGTAATAGTAATACTCTACAAACTCCCTTCTCTAAACTCCCTTCTTCCTCTGACACAATGAATAGCTTATAAATGGTGATTTGCTGCATATATAAATCATGATAAATGAAGTTCAAGGAAGAGAGTGCAAAATGTGGACAAGCTCTAAAATAAGCCATGGGTATATGAGTACAGTCAGGCTAGTTAACTTTATTCGATTATTTAACTTTGAGTGTCAGGACTAAAAGTAAAAAAATAAAAAAAAAAAAATTAAAAAAGCTTAATTTAAGGAACAAAGTAATATGCTTAGCTTTCTGAAGATAAAAGCTTGCAAATAAAATGTTCTAGTAATAGGTAAGGCAAATATGTCACCATTTTTAAAAAATAAGTTAATGGAGATTTAAGTAACAGGAAAAGTTACAATTTATCTTGAATCTTTTAAAATTAATATCCGAGAACTCCATTAACAAAACACTTGAAAGACAAGTTCAATATGTTCTTTTCTGCCTCAATTGGTTTCTTTCTAAGTATGTTAATTCCTCCATGTATTTCCAGAGAGCTTTCTTAAGATTTTTCTCCCTAGGGGTGCCTGGGTGGCTCAGCTGGTTAAGTGTTCAACTCTTGATTTCAGCTCAGGTCATGATCGCCCAGTTGGTGGGATCAAGCCCCTTGTCAGGCTCTGCGCTGACAGCACAGAACTTGCTTTGGGATTCTCTCTTTCTTCTCCTCCCTCACATTCAGGTGCTTTCTCTCTCTCTCTTTCAAAATAACAAAAATAAAAATATTTTTCTCCCTAGGCTAATATACAACTTCTAGCATCCTCAAGCTTATAATTTTGTTTTTCCTGAATTTATAACTTTATGAAAATCTATGGCTCTTAGAAAATTTTGAGCCCATCTCTGGCCTTAAGCTATCATTTCTTCATAGATGGCTATCAACCATCTATCATTAACATTCACCTTAATTTCATGATTCAGAAGAGCCTTCTCTCATCACCCTTCTGTACTCTGGAAATGTTTAATTGTCTGTACCACATCACTTCAAAAGCAATATATCTAAATCAAAATCTTCATCCTTCTTCTCGAACTTTAACACCTGAGCTGAAATCAGGAGTTGGAAGCTTAAACCACTGAGCTAACCAGGTGCCCCATACAGCAATTATTTTCAAACTGACCCTACTTCCAGTTTTCCTATGTTTCAGCTCAATCTGCACATTTCATCCTTGAAACTGTTCATGACACTCAGACTTTCAAGGTGATCAAAACCCCATTTACTCTCAATGTGCTAAAGGGAGCGTAGGATCATTGTCTAGATAGTTCTCAGTAAGGTACAAGGATGAGCCAAAATTTAAAACAATTCTAATAAGGATAAAT
Organism: Panthera tigris; assembly: GCF_018350195.1. Lineage (NCBI taxonomy): Eukaryota > Metazoa > Chordata > Mammalia > Carnivora > Felidae > Panthera > Panthera tigris. Next base: position 37,823,814 of record NC_056668.1, on the reverse strand, counting down.
ATGAAAACCTCCACACAGATAAGGGAAACATTAGCTACCAAACTACAGGTGAGGAAAAGCTGACCGAACAGTAATTCGTGTTTTGTTTCATTTTGTTTTGTTTTGTTTTGTAGCCAGAGGATTTCAATGGACTCTAAGTTCATTCAGTGTCATTATGAAATTAAGTTGCCCACAAAGAGAGTTAACAGAGTTCTTGTGTAAAGACAAATAACTTCACTTTATTCTATACAGGCCAGAATGTATGGAGAACTTTTTTATGTTTGTTTATTTATTTTTGAGGGAGAGACAGAGAGCATGCAAGCCGGTAAGGAAGGCACAGAGATTGAGAGAGACAGAGAGAGAGAGAATATTAAGCAGGCTCCAGGCCCAGTGCAGAGCCCAAGGAGGGACTCTGACCGAGATCTCCAAGGCAGGGATCTGATGACCAACTGTGAGATCAAGACCTGAGTTGAAATCAAGAGTCGGACGCTTAACCTACTGAGCCATCCAGGCTCCCCTATCTGGAGAACTGTTCTAAATTGGGGAGCTAATTTAAAATTTGAATAATTAATGGTCATCAGTGGAAAGGTCATTAGAATTAAGAAGATACATTTTGCTTAAAGAAGAGAAGCCTTCAAGAACTCATAACAAACCTGTTCAAATATTTAAAGGCTGTCATGTGGAGCACAAATTAAATTTATTTTGTGGATTCCAAAGAACAAAGATATTGGTGATTTTTTTTGTCTGAGTATGAAATAAATTGATAAATATTGTAACTGATTGTTCCCATAGTCTGTATCACACAGTTACATGTCTGCATTATAACATCTATTGGGAAAGTTATTTCGACTATACCAAGTGGGAAAGCATGTGTATGAGTGAAAGGGATTTCTAAAGTCTTTTCTCTCCTACTTTGAATATTAGATTTGGACATTGAGATTTATCTTAAAATATAATCATTCTTTGATAGATTAGGACAGAATGAAATAAGGTATGCTTACCTAGCTCAATCCTTTCCACCATACTGAATTTTTAGAAGTGCAGTTCCAAAGTCCTGGGATCTTTATTATTTTATGTTTTTAATCTGTTTTGCAGAAATATTATTCTGTGCTACCAATAATTTAATGTCTTTTTTCTTCACAACTTCCAATTTTCTCTTTTTCCAATGATGATATCCTTTCAAAATGTGACGGACAACTTGTATGAATAACTTTTATGTCATTTGTAAGTGTGCCAAAAAACCCCCCAAAACTGATATGTCTTCTCTCAAAATAATTGTAGAGGAAATCCTTTCATAGTGTTGGATTTGAGAGCGATCTGGCCACAACGTCACCAGTCTTTTGATAATCAGTATTGATGCAACTAATCCAAATGGCTAGGGAGTGATAATAATATCTGCATGTGCGAGTAGTAAAAGGTCTGAACAGATCACATTCTCAGGCAAAGAATACATAAACAAGTACATAGTTGATCTGTATTTAAAGATATAGGAGATTATGCTCCCCTGAGAACTGCCTGCTTGGTTGGCATTTAAACCAAGAGACTTTTCCTGTCCTTATCAACACCACCATTATAGCATACAGTATAATTCCAGTGTGTTTCTTCTGTCTTGTTAAGTCTGTACGATTCATTTCCCCCTAAGTTATGCCATTTACAAACAAGGTTCAAGTCCCTACTTTTACTTGAAAGGCCCTCTACTTTGCTTGTCAGTCATTTCAGTCTTCCTATTCTAAGAGAGTTTGGGTCAGGCTGAACTAATGGATGTATACAGGCATCAATAAATAACAAGGTATGTGATTTTCTTCTTCAATGCCTTGGAAAGAAGACAAAACAAACAAAACAAGAAACAACCAAAATATTCATGGTAGAAGAACAATTGATTAAGAAAGTTGAGAACACTGACAAAGAACTAACCGATGGTTTTCAAGATTATGTGTTTTAAAAAAGGAAGTAAAGCCAAATAGCATTGATTACTTCTTCAAAGGAAAATGAAATAAACCGTATTTTAATATTTTCAAAAATTATGTCTCCTAGTCTAAGCATGATGTCTTACATTGGATATTGTTAAATAAGCATTCTCTGAAAAACAAATGTATAATCTAAACCTTTGTACTTTATTTTTCATTTTAAGTAATTTTATTATGATCTTTTTAATCCCTGCTTACAAGCCTTTAGACAGGTTTGATTTACTATGCTAAATGAGGCTTTGGAAATCATAATGCTGACTCATTTTTTACTTTATAAGAATATGTAAAATATGCATACATTTTAACATTTACTTGCCCCTTTATCAACAATTCTCTTCAGAAAATCATTAAATAAGAAAAGTAGAAATAACATGAAATGCATTTATTGTCAAAGTAATTTGCAAATATCAAATGAATAGTCAGTGCTACATACTTGGCCTTGAAATTTCAAAGGCAACCCTTTGTTTTTACATTTGATTACACACAGGCTGCATGGGATCTAGTATTTTTATAATGCATACAATCATAAAGAGGCAATAGGGAAATTATTTTACTAGAAAATGTTAAGGAGAATCATAAAAGATAGAATATTTCTTCAGTTACTGTAAATATCCTGACAAAAGAAAAATTTGAGGACACAAATAGTATATTCTGAATCAAGAAGATTGGAACTTGAGTCAGGATATAAAATATAGAGAACATATAGGATATTGAGCATAGATTACAGATGGAAATATATAGAATACATACAGAAAAAAAGGATAAAATGAACTAGCTAAGTCTAAAAGATTTTTTGCATGTTCTGCTTAATATCTCCTACTAAGTGACTGTCTTCCTCAAGCCTACTGATGATGCACTTGCTTAAAACTAATCTGTGACCTAAACACTTCTATTCTTTCAAACTGTCATGCATCTCATTCCTTCAACATCAAAAAACTAAAATAATGAAATTTCAGGACTGCTCAAATCCTTTATTTTTCTAGGTGATCCACCATTCATACATTTTCTATGCTTGCTTTTTAAGAAATGATGCTATTATTTTGTTGCATTATATCAATCAGGCCAGATAAAAGTTTTCTCAGTATTAATGTTGATATCTCTGAAGCACTGTATTATATTGACTACTGCCTTGTTTTCAAAATGCCTCTTTTGGGTTCCATGTTGCTGCACCACAAGTGTAGTTCTCTTTTAACTACATTTTTGTTGACCATGATTTTTTTCCCTTCCCATTCCATACAAATAAATGTTTTCAAGGTCTTTTCTTTGTCCCTTTTCTCCTTTCTCTATAACTGATCATTTGCCATCCCATCCATTCTCATGGCTATTACTATACATTCTGTGCACATACTTCTTAAATCTTCAAATTCATCCCAACTTATTCCAGAAATTATTCCTGTTATTTTCAGGATCTTACATACATATTACTTCCTGGATGCTTGTTACCGTGGATTCAAGACATCCCGAAATGGCCGTTAACTTTCTAACAAATAAAAAACTCTCCTACATTCATATCAACTCTAAAACTTCCAGAGTTTGTTTTTGATCAGAGAAAAAGTAAGATTTCAAGGAAAGTTAAAAAAAATCTTTTTGGATCAATACAGCTCTTGTCATTTCACATTAAATTAGTTTCCTTGTGCCCTACTCATCTCTATCCTATACAGCTGTGTTTGACAGGAATTTCAATACACAGCACTTATGTATATATTCTAGATACTCAGGAGATAATTACAACTTGTATTACTCTTTTTTTAACATTTATTGCTCTTGTCAGGTGTTTCCAGCTTCTGTCTCAGTCTCACAAATAAATCTCACTTTTCTGCCTACCTCTTTATAATCGGTGCCTCTGTTGAACTGTCTATGCAGCTCTTGTTTTACCCCTAGATAACACTCTTAGATCACCCACAACTCCAAGGCACTAGGTGTTCCTCGATCTCTGCAAATGTTAACCACCTTTAAATGTAGATCATATTGAATCATTTAATGTTGCCCTAACATTTTACACACTACTTGTTATACTACTTATGACATTGTATTGTTGAAACAATTACATTGACCAATATGCTCTCTACTCTGTTCTGATTGTGAGTACTTCACTTAGCAAAATTATGGGCACAAAGTGGACCTTCTAGAATAATTTTTGAATGATTAATCAACCCCATTACTTTATAGTACCTAGAAATGTACCTGGGTGATGTATTATGCCTGGAAGAGGGCATTCCAAAGCTTAGCTCTAAATGAAAGAATCAATGTGCAGACTTTGTTTAAACAACACCTGAGAAAATATCTCAATGTCATGGGAGATATATCAACTGTCTTGAGTCACAGGGGAAAGGATATCAGAATTTCCATTTGTTCAGTTTTCCAAGGGGGTCTAGGTTAAGTGCTCTCATTAAAATATATCTTGTCTTTAGAAAGCAATTTACTGTAAAATCTTTTCGAATACTCATTCGTTAGTATGGTGTACATAGGGAAAAAAAATCAAAGTATGTGATGCATTTCAAAAAGGGACCAGATGGATAAATATGCTTTTTTATCTTTTTTTTTTTAAATGGTGGAGGTGGGTTGGTTGTCAATTTTCATTTGAGTGATGGTTCTCCCTTTTCCTCCTTAATTGGCCAGAATTTCCTGGCTATGGTAAAGCCAGACCAGCTAAAATATCAATCACTCTGGCAAATGTTGTTCCCCATAATCAGAAAATAGCATATAATAGGGTTGTATATGTCATACATTATGTAGCTCTCTTTAGTTTTCTGAAAAAAAGATATTAAAGTGAGGAGTATTGTCCTCAAAAAGTTGTCATTTATATTATATACATAGATACCCATGCACACATATACATATGTAGTTTTTCCTAAAACATGATTTTTTTTAACTTTTAAAACCATATTTTTGAAAGCTTCTCAGAGCAGCTCCTCTCTGGAAAATTACTTCTCTCATGGATTTTCTTATCTGCAAGGTTATCTGATTCAAAACGTTAATAGTTTCTTCAGCAACCAAAAGTGAGAATCAAAGGATCTTGTAAAACAAAGCAAAGTAACTATGTTTAGACCCCAGCAGCTCAGGTGCTAGATTAAGCTTCCATCTTTAAACTTCAGTTTCCACAAATCACATACACTAAGTGAAATGAATAATTTTAAAAGGGGGATGATGGAATTTTTAATTATTTGGGAAAATACCAATAATATTATATGTGTTTCAAAAAATAGTGAACCTACATAATTACTGAAATGCAAAATTTAATTCTTCTATATTTTATACATCAAATTGCATGAATATAGAACCAGAACCAATGAATATAAATTTTCATTTAGAGAGTCCGTCATTCAAAAGTTTATAAGTAATTTGTGTTTTAACCACTCAGTTGTTTACTAGTCAGTATCAGGAAAAAAAAAAACACACACACACAAAACTCTGCACCAACACACATTTACCATTTGAAAACTATATGAACACCAACCTCAGCTAAATCAAAAGCATATAACTCTGTTCAATAGTAATTGAGTTATATTTCTAGGTAGGAAGATGATGAGAAGTGGATAATTTAAATTGGATTAAAGAGATTTTTATTTCACTGTCATTTTATTTATACTAAATAGTATTTATTTTTTCTACATTATTTCCTTTAAAAAAAAGATTTGCAGTAAGGCTGCCATGTAAAACATAATAGTCAATTATAACATGGTATCAGAACCATATGAGTGATTTGGGGGGGAAATAACTAAATATAGCACAGTGAGCATGGTTCATTACCTGGCCAGCTTTTACTCCCTCTTTGCTACTTTCTACAGAACTGTAATTTATGTGCCCTTCTTCCAGGGACTCCATGAAACTCATCCCATCATAACTGCAGAGCTTGTGCTCATTAAGCCAAAACTATCACAGTAATCCTTATTCAAGGAGATTGCTTTAGGAACTCCAAATTTAGTAGTAGGTGTGGCCTACCTATGGAACTATTATTATTTGTGGGGTGAAGGTAGAGCTAGAGACAGTAAATGAGGAAGACACAAATGTACTGAAAGGAATAATTTTTATTCCATATTGGAGAAAGAGGCCCCTCTGGTACATACTGGCTATGAAAAAGTAAGCATTTTTGTCCCAGACTTGGTTTATTGTCTTTCCTTGGAAACTTGGAGATTTTGGAATCAGGGTTTGTACTCCTTCTCACCTCACTATCATGCCTCCCACTTTTTAATGATAATCTTCATTATGCAAAAGTCAAGTTGCTTGGACTCCATTTTCGGTTTCCTTTATCATTGCAACCCTGGGCCATTGAAATTGCTAGCTGCCAGTTAAAACTACAGCACTAAAACTTTTAAGTACCTTGCCCACAAACATACTGTTGCTAAAAAATCACAGCCAAATTTTGCAAGATTATTATCTTATCCCAGCTTATTCCAGCCTAGGATGAACCCTGGGGCACCCTCTCAGTTACGAAATGGACATCCACAGCATGCACACTACTGCTTTGATTTCACTCCATAGCTTGCTCAAGTGCCTTGTCTAGTTGCCCCTTACCCATATCTACCTCCACCTTCACTTTCCAGATGGTCCCTCCTCTCCTTAGGCTTTTCTTTTCTTCTCTTTTCTAGGGGATCACATGCCTCATCATCTCTGCTGGTTTATGGAAGATTTACTAAGGGTATATCTCTCAAATTAACCACTGCCTAAAATGTCTTCCAAATTAATTAGGTACCTTGAATTCACCTATGCTGCTTCTCCAGGTATGGAATCACTCCTGATATACCTGTGAATTTTTTACAGTCAGGGGAGCACCACTGCAAGGGTGCAAATAAAGTATCTAATCATTAAAAAAACAAAACAAAAACAAAAACATTCTTTCAGCCAACAGCTCCTCATAAAGAAAATCAACCCCATACAACACAGTTTTTCACATGAACATTGATCATATTACTTGTTTGAAACATAATCATTGTTCAAAAAAATTCAACAGAATAAATGCATAACTAATTGGCTTTATTAAAAGATCCACAGATCGGGCAGCATCCTATCTAGCAAGTAGAAGGGAGTTATACTGAACTAAACAAAAGAAAGGTTTGTAAAGGCAGAAAGAAAGAAAGATAGAAAGAAAGAAAGAAAGAAAGAAAGAAAGAAAGAAAGAAAGAAAAAAAAAAAAGGAAGGAAGGAAGAAGGAAGGGAAAAAGAAAAGGGGAAAAAAAAAGAAAAGAAAAAAGAAAAGAAGAGAAGAAAGAAAGGAATTTATCAGCAAGGAATTTGTTTGGGCAAGCCCTCCTAAATGGAGCAGTGATCTATCAGTAATTTCTTAGAATTGACCAGGAAATTTCATGTTGACAGGTTAAAGATTACACTCCTGGGGGTATAGGGATGAAACTTCATTTAGGTTAGGTATTGTCTTGGTTTACTGACTCAGGGCCTTAACTTAAGGATTGCCATTTGGGGCCTGTGGCTTTCTTTTTAACATCATTAATACAATTTAGAATGTCTTAATTTGTCCTTAAAATGTGATTACAAATGTGACATACAAAATCAATGTGTGTATTACTCACAGTAGAAACTATGTCAGAATAACATACCCAATCTTAAGTCAAAGGGAATATGTTGTTCAATTTATACAATCTTAATACATTCAGTTTATCAAAAATGTTCTCTGTCCAAAACATGGGGACACCTATAAAATAGTGAAGTGTTTCTTAAAGAATATTTTCAGCTGCAAAAAAGTCAATGTTCCACATAATTAAAAAAAAAATACATTCTCTCTTCTCTGGGAAAAAAGAGGGGGGATCTTTCAAATAAATAGCTCTTAACAATGTGAAGCTGCCAAAAAATCAATTCTTTCCTGTGCTATTATTCATTTGATAGATTTTACTACTTCATAGCCCAACCTCATAAAACAAGGATGAACAAGTTATTTACCAAAACGTATCCATGATTAAGTTTTATTTATTTGCGTAAAGCCATAGGACATGCACTTCCACACATTAACAAATAGTCCCTGTCTGTGATTCTCTTTACTGCTGTCAGTAAATCTATACACTCTGCCTTCCTGCTCCCTCAGTCCACAAACTTAACAGATATTGCTTTTGTTTTGGAAAACTCAGCATATTGCTTCTTGTCTGCACTGGCTAGTGTGGTTGCAAAGAAATAAAGCTTTTATCAGAGAATGTAGGAAAACATTTGTATTCATCTGGATATATAATATTTTCCTGAAGGAAAAAGGAAAATGATCAATAAATTCCACTACATTGGGATTTAAAACATGCATGTATCAAAGATTATAACATAAAAAGAAAAGTTACATCCTATGGAAGATAGCTGCTATATATAAACTAGTCTTATTCTCTTGAAAAAAAATTTGACTGTATCCTATAAATTTAAATATTTGCATATTCTTTCACCTAACAATATTACCATATGGATATAACATTTATAAGACTTTTCAGAGAAGCACAGTTTTTAAAAGAAAAAAAAAACCTGGAAACAATTCAAATATTCATCCAAGACAAGAAGGAATGGATAAATCAACTGTGGTAAATTTTCATCTTCATTAAACAAAATACTATACAGTAGTGAAAATCAATTAATGAATAAATGAATGGAAAAATCTTTAAAATGAAATATTGAGAGAAAAAATGTAAGTGTTGAAGAATACATACAGTACAAAATTGCTATAAAATTTAAACGATAAAAAGCCTACATATAATATGTTTACAATAAAAAGGAAGTAAATGAGAGAGAAACATTTTAAAGAGTGGTTGAACTTGGGAGGAATGGAATATCAATGTAGAGAAGCATGAGGAAAATTCACTGGCATCATTATTAGTCAATTATTTAACTTAGCTGATGGGTAAAAATATATATATGTGTATATATGTATATATATATACACACACACACACATACACATATATATATACATATATATATAAAGTATACCTATATACTTACATATAAGGATACTTTATTAAATACATTTAATGCATTAACGCATTTATATACATTAAAGTATACTTTATATATATGTATATATGTATATAAAGTATATGTATACACACATATACACACATATACACATATATATACTTTATATATATATACTTTGTATATATATGTGTGTGTGTGTATATATATATACTTTTATATGTGAAACGTTTTATTAAAAGAATTATTTACCATAAAACAAAAAATATTCCAGTCTTATATACGAAATGCTTAGACTATTACTATAGTGTTTTTCTGATAATTTGTTATAACTATGCCTAAATTTTGCACTTACAAATGTTGATAGTTCTACTGATGTAGTTTTTAAAAGAATATAGAAGTATAATAAATTCAAAACTTGTCTTTTACAACTGCCAGATTTTTGGTTTGTATATTACTTGGCTCTTTCTTACACTATTAAAGTTAAGTCAGTAGTAAATACCAATGATGTTGCAAAAGAGAAGATTTTTTTAAAGGTTTTATTTTGTAACATTATGTTTTAATTCTTAACAGTAATTTGCTTAGTAGACTTAAATGTATATTGCTACACCCTAGTAAAATAGTATACCTTACCATAAAATCGACATCATTCCAAAGTATATTGTGGAACAATTCTTAAACAAATGTAGTTAAAATAGATACCTGCGGGGGGGGGGGGGGGGGGAGGAAGATGCCATGCTTCATGCAGTGAATAAGATTATATACCAGGTAAGTATGCAGTAACCATGAGTCAGAAAGTAGAAAAAAGATTAGAAAGCAACTTGCTTTTATACTATTTTGATAGAACTTGATGAGATTCAGTCCAAGCTGCCCTAAACTATGCCACTTTGGCATACTGAATATTTTGTATTAAAGTTACTTAAGAAATAACTGATATTAGGACACTGACTCTCTTTTAGTTTTGACCCTTATTTTCCCGTGAAAGCAGAAAATAAATTTGCCCTGTGAAGGTTACCCACCTGCACTTGGAGGTAAAAGGCATCCTTATCATCAGAGGTAGTCAGAGCAAAGAAGTATGTAAAAAACTTTGTTACCACTTTATTTATTCACTATTCCAAGCACAAACCCTTTCGTCAATCCTTTACAAATGACTGTTTCTTTGTTTAAAAAGTATAAAAGCTTCTTGCCTGATGACTTTGGAGAGTCTCAAATTTTTATCAGCTCTCACATGTCTGAAATTAACTTTATTTTTCTCCTGTTGCTCTGTCTTATGTCAATTTAATTATTAGACCAGTCAAAAAACCTAGAAGGGAAGAAAAAAAAAAAATGTCCTCTCCTACAAGCTCAACCCTACACCTGACTCTCTCTTAATGTTATTTCATTCTATCTCTGCCTAAGAGATCTATCCACCGCTTTCTGCCTTAGGCACCTCCTGACCTACCTTTACCCTTGTTTGTCACCTGACAACTCTTTTAAGCACAGACTACCCAAGAATCTATCTAAGCACTTCTTTGCTAATGCCACTCTTAGCCTAGAATGAACTGAAATTCTTTGGGATAAAATTTACTTTGTTTTTATTTGGGTTGTTCTTCCTGTTTTAACTTGTTTTATTTTTGTTTCAGGAATTATCAAACATAAGTCTCCAAGGATGTGTATATTTATACAATAATTCTTTGAGAGTAACAATGCAATATTTCAGGATTGACTATTATTCATAATTGATCACACTCAGATTTTTAGCACTGATCATAGCAAATGCAAGGGTCTGCTTTGGGGACTCCCGTTTTAAATAGGTTTTTTTGTTTGTTTATTTTGTTCTTGTTTCATTTTTGTAGTAGTAATAGTAGTATCAATTACTGTTTAAGAGACACAAGCCTTTATTTTCTTGTTTCACAAATAAAGTTGGCTGAGTTGCTTTCTTTTTGGTGATTAGTCAGAGACCAAATTCCCTGTTGTTGTTTTACCATCTTTATTGTGATGATGCTGATGATGATGATAATTCCAATTTATTGTTTTCTGAAGCTTGTTAAACTTGTTCTAAGGATTTTGAATGAATGGATTAACTTAATCCTGACAAATAACCCAGGAAGGAAGCAGGCATTGTTAGTATCCTCACTTTACGTATGAGGACACCGAATCCAAGAATGTTTAAATAACTTCCCCAAACTTACAAAGATGTTAAGTAACATGATCAAGATTTTGAACCTAACAACAGTCCTAATCTCTTGAAGTGCAGAATCCAGGAATAAGGGCATGTCTCTGCCTGGCTCAGAGTGGAACACTTACATGACTCTCTGCCTTCCCTCTAAAACTTCCACCCTCCTAAGAAGAATATTCATTAAGCATCTGTAACACAATCAACATTTTGAAAGTCCTTCCTGGCTTCACAGGGACACAAACCATCATTTCCAGAGCTAGGGAAAGGCCAAGTAAAGAAGGCCTCATCTTCTGCAACCCTTCATCACTCTTTCCTTGGCCTACCTTATTATCCAGGTCATGGTTTTCTGAGTGTTTCCAAGATATCAGCATTTAGAAGAGCAGTGAAAATCAGAAGGCCTGGTGTATGGGATTTCCTGTAGCACCAATCCCTGTTTGCTGAGGAATTGACCTGCACCCTGCAGACCTTTTCAGCCCACTGAAAGGTCCTGTGGCAACCCCAAACTGACAAAACCAAAACTTTACTTGTTTCGATAAAGCATAAACTCTGAAAAATACTTAATTACTAAAATCATACCTCTTTTCAAGCAGACTTTTGGGGAAATGCTATGTGGCTTTCAATGAAAAGGAATGCATAAATCTAATTCTCTTTTTTAAAATATGTTTTTATAGCATCAAAAATAAATTGCCAACAAACACTTTATGCTTCAAAAAAGTAGAGATGATTCAGACTTATTGGTTTGATCCTTCCACAATCAGTATCAACTCCCCAGGGTTCACAAGCCAAAATCTCACAAACCCAGTACAGAATGGAGTGTGGTTTTCATCAGCTACATGTAATGCCAAATCAGCAGAAAACATAAGAACAAAGTGGGTAAGTTATCTGTACTGTTCCCTGTATTCCCAAATCTAAAGAATGTGTCATTATAGAAATCAGTTCCAATTTACCATATACATCTTTCCATGCTTTATTACTTCTTTACATATTTGATCAATGTACACACACACACACATACACACACACACACACGAGTTCTATGTTCACACATGGAATAAAATATATGGGTACAGGTATTTACTAAATATAAATATTTACTGATAAAACCAGCTCTGTTCATTTATTTAATGATTTCATAGCTATACTTTCCCCTTTTGTATTTATTTTCTAAAATATTGTTTGAGGTTGGAAGCTCTTTTTTTTAATGTTTATTTATTTTGAGAGACAGAGAGAGACAGAGCACAAGCAGGGGAGGGCCAGAGAGAGAGAGGGAGACACAGGATCTGAAGCGGGCTCCAGGGTCTGAGCTGTCAGCACACAGCCTGACGCAGGGCTCGAACCCATGAACTGGGAGATCATGACCTGAGTGCAAGTTGGACATTTGACCAACGGAGCCACCCAGGTGCCCCTGAGGTGGGAAGCTTTCTCCTTGTTTTCTATTTTTACAAGTTTTAATTGGGTAGCTATACTGTGCTATTTTAACTTCCTTTAATTACTTAGGATGGAATTTATAGCATACTTTTTTGTAGCTCTTTATGATTTTACTCTGATCTTAGCATCTGTCTCTAAAGAAACTTAATTGATTATCTTAATCAGAAGAGAATGTGAATTGTAGGAGTCTAGAATTAAGAACACCAATGATTTATAAATATCTATACTTAATTTGAAATTAAAATATGAATATGTTAAGGTTTAACTGGATTTTTGTTATCCAACTATTTGATGAATGTGTTTGTACTCCAATTCAAACACAGAAGAGGGATAGACTTGAAAAAGTATTACATATACTGATATTTTCCTGAGCACATTCTTGAGTTTAACAAAGCAGTCATACTTAATTGAAATTAATATTCTTAATAATTTAGAATTAAATCTCACTTTAAATATGCATATTAAAATAGCCTTATATAATATGTATGCAAATTAACTCATATTTCTAAAATTGTATTATAATGTTAGATGTTATATTCACATGGATTATAAAACAAAAATATCAAAACTTATGTTTTATATACATTAAAAAAATCTTATGATTACCTTTGATATAACATTTTAACATTATCTTTAAAAAGTGTCATAATTCTAAATCATTGGTACAGGATTACCTGGCATATTTCTCCTAATTCCTTCTTTTCATGTTTGTCAGGAAAAACTTTATGTTCTTGAAAACTTGATTACAGCTTATAATTGTAATCAATGTTTATATATTAATAATTGTATACTTATTACTGTGCATAAATATTATTAATCTATATTAATATATATCTGTGTATATCATAATATGATATGATATTATAAACTGTATTGATATATATACAAAAACCAAGGTGACATATTGAATATGGGGAAGAAGTTCAGATCTATTCTTTGATAGGGGACTCAGCACCTTGCTGATCATTAAACAAAATATTTTTCAGAAATACCCTTTCAGCTGCTGCTGACATCTACAAACAGTTTGAAAAATAGGAATGTCTGCCAAAGCTGTCTTGCATAAAATGTGCATTTTAAAAAAGATATTAGAGAAAAAGATGGGTCACAGAAAAAAATGAAAGCTGAATGTGGCATCAACTCCAGTTATAGAATAAAAGCCACTGTTTTAATCTTTATAGTATAACATTTGCCAATAGTACAGAATGAATTTGATGGAGCACCAAAATCATAACAAGTTGAATAAAATGTATTTTTGTTGATAAAAAAGAAAACAATCTTGTGGGTCACAATTTCTTGATCCTGTAAATTCAGATTCCTTTGAAGGGTATAATATTGATTTGTGGAGTGTCTTCTTATTACTAAAAGCTATTCTCTTTACTCTGATGCTTTTCTCTTGCAAGAAAAGAAATGAGATTATACAGCTGATATCATTAAAGCAAGAGCAAAATTGCATTAAAATGCCTTGTTTTAAGAATTGAACATGAAAATCAAAGAGTTTGCTTAAATTTCTCAAGCCTTGAAATCTTCTCAGAGTAAACTCAGTTCCCAAGGAGGATGACACACTTCATCTCTAGTTTCAAAGTTATTTTTCTTCAGTTACTTAGGAAAACACAAGACATTTATTTTTACCTTAATCTAAAATCTACAGTTTATGATAAATAGCATTGCTACATTTAAAGAATTACAGTACTTTAAAAATAAGTTATACATACATCCAAAGTTATCTGGTATGACAAGTTTTGCCATATTATTTAGCTAACAGTGTTTTCTGGTCAGGAATCCTTTTTTAAAATGTTTATTTATTTATTTTGAGAGAGAGATGCGTGTGTGTGCATGCATGCAAGCTGGGGAGGGACAGAGAGAGGAGAGAGAGAATCTCAAGTAGCAGAGCCCAACATGGAGCTCAATTTCAAAAACCGCGAGATCCTGACTGAGCTGAAATCAAGAGGCTTAACCGACTGAGCTGCCCAGGCACCCCTCTGGTCAGGAGTACTTAAGCAGTCTTCATGAAATTGAAATCAACGAGTAAATTTATAAAATAAACGTTTTTGTTGGTTTTAGATACTGAAACCACTTGCTTGTATTATTATTATCATTATTACTATTGTTATTATAAATGTGACCAACACTTGCTGCATGATTTTCATAATCATTCCTTTTTATAGCACTTATAATCTTCATTAATAGCTTTATAATAACACTTTATCATACATTAAATATTATATTACACTGAGGGTTGCCTCTAAGAAATATTAGTCAATGTCATTTACTTCATGAAAATAAATGATTTAGTTTACTTTGTATCTTTTCTGAGTAGTCACCCTTTACCACAGAATGAAAGAATAAAGGGAAGTCTCCCTTCTTACCCAATTTTCCTCGGTTTTAATGAGAGAATCATGAATATTCATTTAAGGATATGTACAGAATACCTATTTTGTGGCAGGTGAAACCCTAGGTACTAGGGATTTGATGGTGAACAAGACAGATATACTTTGTCGTCAGACAGCTTACTGTCACACACACAAAAGAAACTAATTTTAGGAAGTGCAAGGTACTATACAGTACACTTTTTAAAAGTCAAGAGAGGAAGATCTCCCTGCAGAGAGAATGACACTGAGGTAGGTAGAGATCTTCCTGCAGGAGGGTAACAATAAGAAAGCCTGTTGACATGCCAAACAATATGACCTGTTTGAGAAAGGCAAACACCGGAGTGGCTGAAGCATATGGCAGAGTGATGTGCTAATAAGGTCAAAGGCAGCAGAGCTGGGCCACACGAGATTTTATTTTTCATAGTCAGAAGTTTAGATTTCATTTTAAAGGCAAGAGAAAATCATTCAACGAAGTAGGGGTGGTAGAATGGAGATTTATCCAATTTAAAATATCAAAATACCCTGCTGTTTAATCAACAGTGATAGAACATTTCCAATATTGTTTCATGGAAAACTAGTCACTCAAAGTGATTTCTGAAAAATTTAGGAAGCACAGATACCATCTTATAGTTTTGAATGCTCAAAGTATTCATTACTGTCTTAAGTACGGAACATTCCCCATATGCCAAAAGTTGTTTAAACTTTATATTTCATATCCCCAAATAACTCTGACCTCATAAACTGGTTTTCTTATGATATCTGGCATCTGTCTCTGGGACCACACTTTGGATAGCATTTATATATAAAAAAGTAATCAGTACTATTCAAGTGTGCCACTTCATTGGAATTGTCTTGCTCTGTTTCAAAATTCCTGTAACTATTAAAATTTTAAATTTATAAAAACTTTGTGTTCATTATAAGAATGTGCTTTGCATCCATTAGTTTCTATACACCAAAAAAAAAAAAGTCACTCATAAGGCAATAAACCCTTTTTAAATATGGAAGAGAAAATTCCTGTATAAACTCTTTTATATTTCATGTTCTCATTGGGCAACTATGGCATTAAATACGGATAAAGTAATGGTTTTCATAAGGATGTCTGGTATTAGAATGTTAGGATGATTTTAATTAGTCTCCATCAGCACGATGGGTTTACCTGTGTGCTTGTCCATGTGAAGTGCATATAAATCCTGGAGCATCACCTATGAATTTAAATCAGAAAGCTCATCAACTTCTGTTGGCAAGGTGAAAGATAAAAGCCACAGAAGGTCCTTCCCAGCCTCTGTCACTAATGATAAACAGCATTAACTGCTTCTGTAGACACTAATGCTCCTATCTTGGGAACACAGGCAGCTACCATGAGAACTTTACAGCTTCACTAATCGTACTTTTGTTTGTCACAAAACACAAAATAAAATCTCAACAAAGAAGCAATAAATATTAGCATTTATGAACAAAAGAAGGTCACATAAATATGTAGATCTCTAAATATGCAACGCATTCTTCATTAACCAAATATCATGGTCATTATTATAAGCCCTTATTACAGGAGAAAGAAACAACAGAAAATAAGAGCAAATTAAATGAAAGCTGGGGCCGATTCTCCTATGTAGGAAACATTTTCTATTAAAGATCTGGTGAATGTAATTTAAAAACAAATACTTTAATGCTGTGAACTATTTATTGGCTTAAAGGAATCTTTAGTAGAAATTAATATTTTAAATTCTGTGATATCAAAAAACCAAACTTTTCTTCTAGTTCATTGAAAATATTTTCTTTGTGGCATTATGTTTTAAATTCAAATGTTTTCTTAAAATTATATTTTTAATCTTAAAAGCAAAGTATTCATCTTTAATAAATGTAATAATGCTGCTTATAAAGTTTAAACAACATGTGTGCTAATTTTGATATTTAATATAGAGATACCAAACAATGTTATCCCTTATAAACATATCAGGATGGGCACATCACTATTGAACTAAGAAACACTAACTAGTTCAAAATAAAGAGTAAAACATCACATATATCCTTTTTCAAAATAGATATGCTTTTAGAATTTGTGTGATATTCAGCTTATCTTTCTTCCTCTTAAGAAATAATATTAAATTCTTAGTTCTTTGAATGATTTCTATTATATTCAATGGCTTCATTTTCTTTTTATAGTTTTCCTTTTTTATATTATATTCCTAACATGTTTTACTCTAATCTTTTTTCTTCTCTGCTACATTTCCAATGAGATTAATAAGATGATAGTTCAAGTAGTTTAAATTCATCAATCAATTAGTTAACTGTGCTACTAATTATACAAAAACCTTGTCTCATGGTCCCTGCTGTGAATATGTATTAAAAATATCACATTATTATTTCAGTTACTAAATCTATTGGGATATAATTAGTAATGTTATGTAAAAACTCAAGTGCACCTAGGTAACATGCATGTAGTTTAGAAGACATGTATGACAAACCAGAGCATGTCCAATAATAAGGAAACTTAAAGCACAAAGCAATCTAGTGTGGATGATCTGGAGTTCAAAGGCTTGGACATTCTTTGATTACCTATAAAGTGAGTTAATCATATTATCTATTTCATATAGTTGCTCTGAGAATTGTCACATTTGCATATGAAATGCTTAGCATAAAAACTGATAATAGGTGCCCATCTAAGTTATAATTTACTTAGATGACTTTAAATAGTATTTTTTTTTAATTTTTTAAGTCTATTTCTTTATTTTGAGGGAGACAGAGACAGTATCAGTGTGGGTGGGGCAGAGAGGGAGGGAAAGAGAATCCCAAGCAGGCTCTGCACTGCCAGCATAGAACCCGATGCAGGGCTTGAAATCAGGAAACTGTGAGATCATGACCTTAGCTGAAATCAGGAGTCAGATACTTAACTGACTGAGACACCCAGGCACCCCTATATTAATTCTTATTAGACATGGAATCAGTTGAAATGATCTCTGGTTCAAAATGTATTTCTTGGGGCACCTGGCTGGCTCAATGATAGAGCATATGACTCTCGATCTTGGGAGTCATGAGCTCAAGCCCCATGTTGGGCATAGAGCTTATGCAATTAAAAAAAAAAAAAAAGTATAAAATGTATTTATTTTCTTCTTCTTTTCTTGTTTTGTTTACTTTGCATTTTTAGCTTACATAATCTAAAATTTGTTCTTTCATTTCCTTTGTCAAAGCTGGGAAGACAGAGAATTTCTCCTTATTGGGAAAGAAGAGAACAAGAGATTGGAAGAAAATCTGAAGTTGTGTCGTGAAAGAACTTTAACTGGAATCAGATAGGTTTGACTTTGAATCCTAACTATATGACCAATTAGTGGTATCAATTTGGCACAGCACTTAGCTTCTCTGAACTTTAATTTCTTCACCTTAAGAATGTGAATAATATATCTAAAGCACAGCGTTGTTTAGGGGATTAGAATGTATGTATTAAAGGACATAGTTAGCAATGTTCATTTGACTCAGCAATAAGATAATGTTAATGAATAAATGAATGACTAAATTGCATTTTTATCTGAAGAACCATGAAAAACATGGAAAATGACAATATGGAACTACTGAGTTGGAAATAAATATTTAGTATCAAAAGATAATTTCTACCATTTTACTCAAAAATATCTGAACATCTTAAATGTAAGCCAAGATCTCTGTATGGGTAAAATTCTACTCAAATTATTTTCCCTCTATCTATCTCTAGGTGAACTTTAGAAATTCTAGTGGGTACCTAAAAGAATATAAAAACAAAATCCATACATTTTGATCAATGTAGGTATAACTTGTCATTTACAGCCACTAACATTATGGGACTTTGTATACAATTTTCTCACTAACATTTTGAGACTATATATAGTTTTCTCCCAGACATATTACTTTTTGAAATTCTTTATATACAAGAATGCAACCTCTTTTATAATCTCTTGATTTTGCTATTTCTTTTTTTTTAGTTTGCTATTTCTTTAAATAAAATACTTCTATCAATGTATATAATCTCAAAATAAATTTTGCCTCATTAAAATTGATCATGTTCATTAAACATTTTGGAGAGTTCCAGTAGTGATTTCTCTTAGGACTTCTGTATGGAATTATTATTTCCTCAACACAGGAACACTCGAGGGATTTGTTGAAGACTGATGTGATACAGAATATGAATTTTCCACGCACTTTCTCTACCTCCTTGAAATATTGCCAGTTTACAACCTCACAGATTAAGGCAGAAAAAACAAAGCATTAAGCCTAGAGAATGTGGTTACTTTGTCAAAAACTACACTTAAAGATTAATGATGGAAAGTTGGACCAAAGAATAATGAAGAATTATTAAATAAATGAATGATTATTATTTATATATATAATTGTTATATATAAATAATATATATATATATATACATATACATATAACATGGTATAATACATGTAACACATATATTATATACATATAACAATTCTCCATCAATAATCTTTGGTTCAACTCTCCATTATTAAACTTTTAAATATCTTACCTTTACTTACACATTTATTTTCAGGATTTCAGTTCAATAAGTTAACTTTTTAATTAATATTAACATTTTTTACAAATTCTGTCTTCTCAGTAACATTTTCAGTCTTAAAGAAGTTCATTATTAATTATTTAGAAAAAGAAAGATGTATGAAGAGAGAAATCACAACTGCTTGGAATATATTTTTTTTATGTTAGATTTTAGTTTCTTCAAGATAAAGTAAGGCATGTACTGATTTTGGCCTAGTCTTTTTCTTTTTTTTCTGAAGGGGTCTGAGATTGGTGTGGGACAGATATTGTCTTACAACCTCCACCAATGCATAAGGTAGAAAACTGAGATACAGACGAGGTACAATGAGGGGGTATTTAAATAGGGAAATAACGGTGAATTCATCTGTATGTATCTAAACTCTATGTAAAAATCATTAGAAATAAATTAGCTTTCCTGTCAGGATAAAGTATGTTCTGCTTGCACAAAGAGGCCATTTAGGTATTTATTTTTTATTTATATTTTTAGAATCAATGTGTACATGCATATAAAATATGTGGATAAGGCAAATAAATGCAGGTATTACCTTGCTAGCTAAAATGCTTCTTTCAGATATGAATGGGTATCTCATCTACAGGTCTCTCCTATCTTAGACTATTTACTCTATTAGTATGGAAAATCAAGAATTGACTGCAGGGAAATGTCTGGAAATAATGTTGGTCCACACAATGCTTATCCCACTCCCCTCTAATCATTTACATGTACAATAGCTAAAACACCACTTTCAACACTGTATTTTTTGCTCTTCCTTGTAACTATTGTTGAAGATGAAATTAGATCATCAGAACCTAGTGGTCTGTGAAGGACACAATGCTTCTCTATCACCATTGAACAATAGTTAGTGATGTATAACCCAGAGCCTTGAAACTGAAAACTTACAAGTATTCAAGAGCTCTAGTCATACACAAAACTCAGGTGATAATAGCTTTCATAATTGCTAAAATTATTGAAAAGACATCTCTGCTACGAAGCCATAAAAATGTACCCAAATTAATTTTTGTGGATAATTCATTAGTATTTTTTTTAGTTCAATTATTTCTTCAGTGTTGTAGCCTAAACATCCCCTGAGATATGAATGAGGAGAACATGCGATTCCAACTCTCATCACACTTTTGAGAAGGTCATATTATCAATTTCAGATAGTTTCTAACTGCAGAAGCCTGATTCTCAAATATATCCTGTGTAATTTTGTGGTATTCACATGTGTGTACGAGGAAGCTTATGGACATGAGAGTGAGCAAAGATTGGTATACCACTATATTCATTTTAGACTCACTCCTTTTCAGTCCACGTCACAGGGCTGAAACTAGGCTGAGTCACATAGCATATATATATAATGCTGACCTTAAAAATATCTACAGTATGAAAGTCCTCCAGAAATACATAGAGAGCACCCCCTACTATATCGACTTTTCTTTAATTCTGTGCCACCCACTATCCTGGGAGCTAATGATATAACTGTGAATAAACATGGCTAATGTCCAAGGACTTTATGATTTTTTTAATTTTATTTTTATTTATTTATTTATTTGAGAGAGAGAGACAGACAGACAGACAGACAGACAGAGTATGAGCAGGGGAGGGGCGGAGAGAGATGGAAACACAAAATCTTCAGCAGGCTCCAGGCTCCAAGCTGTCAGCACAGAGCTGGATGCGGGGCTCGAACTCGTGAACTGTGAGACCATGACCTGAGCCGAAGCTGGCCACTCAACCGAGCCAGCCAGGTTCCCCAAGACTTTATGACTTTTAAGTCTCCAAGCAGTAAACAGGCAATCACAAAATAGTGTTTTAGCTCTGTGGAAGTACATAGTAACGGTGATTTATCCAGCCTTGGCATTATTATATTTCTAGGTTGCCCAGGAAAAGATATTCTATATAAAGATAATCTATATCTTTTGCATAACTTCTGTCCATTACTCTGGTGCCTGATAGTTACAAATAAATATTTATGGAACTAAAATAATAACATGAGACATTTTGGTTATGTGCTGGTTAGCAAGAAATAATCGTGCAAGAACATTTAAAGTATTTTACATTTATGTAAGTGATCATTCAATAGAAAAAAACTCCCTCAAAATTAACATTATTAAATTTATTTCATCAGAAGGCATGAATGTTAAAAATACATGGATATAACATAATTTTGATAGTATGTATCAAAATCATCCATCATTAACTGGAAATATCAATTTATGATATATTATGATATATTTATTATTTGTCACAGAACGTGTTTCCTCTGAGAAATAAGTTGAACATGCATGTCAGAATACTATGTAAGGAAAAGTCAGTGACACAGCTAAGCTGACTGTAATAATTTCAACTCTAGTTAATGCACTATTTCAAATAAGAGCACTGGGAGAATATTAAAACTGTTATTTTTCATATTCCAATTATACTTGCTAATTAGTAAAAATATGAGATTCAATTGTAAATAAAAGTAATGATAGTAAAATAAAAGATTGATATGAAATAATACAGTGAGAATATTATTTTTCTAAGAATGACATGCCATTCATAGAGTGACAAGTTTAGTGGTGGTATTTTATTTTGGAGGTTTTTTTTTTTTAACGAGCATTTTTAAGACATTTAAAGCAAATGCTCCTATTAAAATAGTTTATTTATTTTTTTCCGAATTAGTTATTATACAAGTACTTAGAGTCTTATTTATACAATATGGTGACATCTCCCCTGTGGTTAAAATTTTTCCGATAAAAGCCTTAGAACTTTCTCCTTGCAAAGATTATAAATGAAAAATTACCACAAATAACAAGCCTAACAAAACAACATTCTGACTGCATTGTCATATTTATTATAAAATGCTTGGTTCACTGCATTTTGGCATTTTATACAACTGGTTCTGACAGTGATTAACATGGTTTGGGCTTCTGCAGTTTCACCCAAGAGAAATAAAACACCAAAATCTCTGCAGGTGTGTAATGGGCCAGAGATTTACAATCTGTTCTCCAAAGTCAGACTTCAAAGACTTGAAAAAAAGCCTAAAGTTGGCAATGCCTCTATCATCACTATTATTTAAGGTATTTTCCATATTTCAAAAGGAACTGTGTGGCTAATCGCAAAGATTTCATCTCCAATTTGACTTCCATGTGAGTCTCTTCAGAAGACCATTTTCATCGCACATCAGCACATTCCAGGTGAACAGACAGCACCTATATGAAGCCGAAAACTAAATAATTAAGTATTTACTTGTACTTGCAAGGAGACTTCACTTACTTGAAGTATGTTGCATCATTTAACTGATGCTAAGGAGTAGTTGGGAAGTACTAAGGTAATTACCAAATGACAATCAGGCAGCAGCACCTGGGCTAGGGCGGCCCCAGGACAAGTGCCCATAATTGCTTCCATGATTGCTTGGTGTGCACCTAATATAAAACTTACCCAATTAGGGTCAGAATGCACATGATGATTTCAATTATAGGAATGTTCATCTTCCTGAGAGCTGCTCACAGAGGAAAAAGTTCAAATAGTGCTGTTTAAATTTTTAAATGTAAGAGTTTATCCATTTTAGTGGATAATCAGGTCTACATGTGTGCTTGACCTGAGTACAAATTGTTCCATCTGTTAGAATTTTCCACTTACATATTTTCAAATGTCATCTCTGTAGCATACCATTCCACAAGTAAACAACTAGTAAGCAATACAAGGAATACCATTTTAATCATATGTCCCTCAGAAAATCAGTAGCGGATTACTTTCTTTAAACTTGAATTCTGTTCATAAATTTCAATGAAAGCACCCGGTAATCTCTCTGTCAACCAAGGCTATTACTAACAGAAATGAAATAAATTGAATAATAGGCCAATATTTTTAGTCAATTTAACCACCAAAGGTTTTGATTGCTATGATATTTTGCCTGAAGCATAGTTCTTATTACTTCAAATACATTTGTTGAAAATTGTCAAGGTCATAGATGCACACATTAACTGTATCAGTCAGGTTAGCAAAGAGAAAAGCCTTCTCCCATTATAGCAGATTGCAGCCTTCATTCCAACACTTATCATCACCTTATCAACTTGTTTAAAAGACAGAATAATCTTTAAAAAAAAAAAAAAAGCCCTCCAAATTCTTGATTCACAAAGAATGCCTAGGTAGTAAGTGTATAGGATATATATTATATACCATATATAATATAATCTGGATACATATATATATATATATATATATATATATATATATGAATATAAATTATATATAATCTGAAAACCATCATAATACTACACATTTTAAAGCTTTAGTATTTTAGGATATGGATAAGAATAAAATAGTCATTCGCCAAAACTATTTCTTAAAAATATAAAAGATCTAATTGCAAGTGCTACCAAAGTTTTCAGTAGTATGTGAAGAATAGCATTCTGCCATTTACCAATGTTTTTAAGTCCTACACTTAATTCTCTTTCCATCCTTCAAGGTTTTTGTAGTAGGAACAAGCATACAATCCAGAACAAGCATCGGAACCACAAGGGTATGTTGCTCGGCTTAGTTTCCCGACCGAAGTGATTGTATTGTATCTGCCAGGATGCTTTAGCAAGTTTCAATCAATAATGTTAACCTGAAGCCAACATTGACCTAACTGAACTTGAACTCACTGTAACATTTTATTAGAAAGATTGGAGGCTGGAATAATTCATTGTTTCAAAATAAAAAAGAGATCCTTTTAGATTTATATAAAAGCCATAATTTATGTAGGGATGCTAATTTTGGGGGTATGATATGCTTTAATCTCTCATTCTGCTTGCCATTTTGTGACAGAAATGCTGAAGCCGTCTGAAGGTTACAAACAATGTTCACTAATAACGAGCTCTTATGTCCTTGTAGGTTTCACTTTGATGGATATCCACAGTGTTTCCTCATGACATAATTCTACTGAGGAAAAACACATCTTGAAAACGCAGTTTGTGCTTTTCACCTTCAAATATAACTGGTGTGATTTTTAAAATAAACTAAGAATGAAAAATAAACACCCATTTTCGTCATAGTCGTGTGATAATTTTTATTGCAGGTCCTGCCAGATTTAATTGGTAAAGACAAACTTGCTTTAGAAAGAATTGATATAGTGGGGTGCATTCTATGGATTATATATTATTTAAAATGTATCCGTTCAGCCACAAAACAGTAACACCATTGTAATGAGGCACACACAATATGTGTTTTCTCTGGAAAAAGCTATTATTTTTAATAAAGCCTTATCATAAACAAGTCCCTATGTTTCAGTGTCCATTTTGGTGGAGGATTTATAGTTAACCTCAAGTACCCTTAACCATTTTCTAGCATTACCTATTGCTTTATATTATAACCATTAAGGCAATGCAGAATGAAAACATGCAAAGATACACCTGTAAGGTCTCTCTCAAATGCTTTTCCTATCCATATAAAAAGAGAGAATCAAAGTATCACAGTCCTTTACATAAAAAAAAAAAAAAAAACAGAAAACTACATATGTTGAAATGTGTATGCTTTGTATAAAGGCTAAACTGGGTTTTCAGATGAGACTCCTGAATGGTCAGCATTGGCTACACAAAAGAGCTTGGTGTTTGGGGACTTTAATTCCAGTGCAATTCAACATGAAATGTTATCAGTTGAATCCACAGGTGTTTTAATCAGAAGTTAATATTCCATTTGCATTACACTTTGTTTCCCTGGGCTTTCTCACAGATTTCAATATAAAAATGACCTCACTGGTTTGCCTCTAGCAGATGTCTATTTCAGTAAATTATGCATGTTAGCATCTTTCTCAGTATACACACACTAGGAAATGACCTTACATACAACTCTATACAAGGAGCACTAAATCTGGAAATTGTATGTGAGATGATCACAGAAACCCATTATTTTAACAAGTTTATGTCCACCTCCTGTGCGGTGTCGCTAGGGATTCCACAAGTACAGGACAAAATACAAGCCTTGGTGAAACTTTGAGTACTCAGGCAGAAAACAGCTGTTGTAACTCTCATCCACAAATTTAGACTTTATCCATGACACCGTGTCAGCATAAATGATGCACTGAAAGTATATAAAATGAACTCAACAGAGATATCTTGAGAATTTTCACATGAAAAACTTACACTCCTTATAGATACAAGTGTATGAATCTTTACATGACCTTCACTATGTATTTATTTCTACATTTTAATCACCTCAATGTTAGCAAAAATATGATACTAGACAATTCTTAACTGTATAAAACTCCAAAATGTGAAGGAAGCACCTTTACACACATTCACTGACAACAAATATATAAATGATGTAAATATACAGGTTAAAGTGCTAGCTCACATTTTTAAAAAAATGGGAGAATTGAAACATCCCTTTTTTACTTCACCAAGAATGTGCCTCTCATTATGTAAAGGATTTTAATCCTGATTTATAGGTGAACATATAGAGAAGTTATCAAGGACAGTCTTTCATTAGGTTTTTGAAAAGTAGTTTCTAAATATATGCGTGTCACTTTAATGAAAAGAGTGATGATAGTAATTTCTAAATGACCTACAGATGTGTTTATATAGCACCTGCCTATCTCTATTGGGCAAATTTTCCACTTAATTTCACGTATATCAAATGGGGGAGTGTGAGCAATTGCAGATACAGTTATTTGATATTCATAGGAAGAAATCTAGCAATTTCTTTAAAAAGAATGTTTTTGCTAAGTGAAATTTGGGGACTATCTTGAAAGGTAGAAAAGAGACACCCTCTTTCATTCCAAATTCTGGTATCTGAAAAGTAGAACTGTTTGGCGACACTCCACCTGCTTCAGCAAACATGCAGCTATCCCTGTCCTGGAAAACATCTGTCTTTAAGAGGGTGAGATGTAATTACTGCAGGGAGACCTGAGCTATTCCATATGCCTAATCTCATTGGGCAGGTCCTGTAATTTGCTGGAGGTCCAAACAAAAGTTGTATGGGCTTAATTGTTTTTGAAAAGCAGTCCCAAGGCTTATGCTACCTCAAATTCCATCCAGAATTGTTGGTAATAAAAAATTATACCTAAGGGCCTTTTCCTGATAACTGAAATTCACTCTTTTTACCAATACTTTCAGAAAAAAAAATTTAGTTCCCTTGGAAATACAATACATATGTCCTTACTTTCTTAAGTCATGTGGTAGAAATGGCTAGCCATTCCCCAAATATTCATAGGGAAGAGTTCTGGTAGAAGTAGTTTCCCAGACAGTGATGATATTTCTTTATCGCACTTAACATTCATTCATGGCCTTATAACTTGTTCTTGCTAATGTGTGTGTGTGTGTGTTTTGTTTTGTTTTGTTTGTTTTTTAAGAAGTGGCAGGTCTTACACCCTCGATTTTTTCAAATCTCTTCTGCTGACTGGAAGCAGTTTCCAAGAACCCATGCAATGGTGGAGCTGCAGAATGGAAGGAACTTGGATCCTGGATGGTGGAAAGCCACCCTCTGACAAGCAACACTCACGTTGGACTCTTCAGTGATGGAGTAAAAGGCTTCTATTCCGCTGAACCACTATAATTTAGAAGATTATTTGCTCTAGCTGCAAGCGGTATTCTCAGAATGTCAGGACCATCATTAGGCTTGGAAATTATAGATCAGAAAACCCATCCCATAACCATTTAGTACTTGCTGCAGACCAGGAACTATGCTAGTTCCTTGGAATAAAAGATGGCTAAAACACAAGTTTTTCCTTAGCGTCTAAGCAAGAAAGAGATGAAAAAATGCAGAATTATAAATGATGTAGTGTGTCCTGGGAAGAGTGGAGGGTAAAACCGTAGGTGGCCGCATGCAAAAACAGTGAATGAGAAATTGTATACTCAGGATGCTATACTGCAGGTGGTTCTCTGTAGCTACAGGCTGACTTTGAAGCAAGGGAGTGGCTTGGCTGCTCTACAACAGGGAACAATGGTATTGAAAGAACAAGTCCAGAGTTGGGAAGACCCGTTAGGAATGAATACTGCAACGAAATGTAGTGATGGCTTGCTGCAGGGCAGTGGTGATAGGTGTGATTAACTGCATTAATTGGATTGGATTGGGAGAGAAGGTGAGACAGACTTAGCTTGCTCTAAATGGTTGTACCAAAAATTAAATATTCAAAGAGAGGCCAATTTACAAGAAATTATGGTTAACTGAATTTTATTATATTAAATTTCAACTATCCATATGCTATGAAAGTTGTGATCACCAATCAGCGGTTGCTTATATGAATCCAAGGATCAAAACTATCTGACTGGAAAAGCAAATTTGACTTATGGAAGTCAGCTTTGGTGATTTTGCCTAGTTTTAAGTTCACAGCTACATTTTGAATGTTGATGCTGTCAAAGACACTACCTTCTAATAACATAGATGGGTCATATATTTTTAAATTTATTTTACACTTGCTTTTTTATTAGGTAATGATAATAGATGAGTCATTAGTATTTAAATGCCTAATCTTTGTCAGAAATACAGAAAACTTTCTATGTTCTGTTTACTAATGGTTCTCTATGCTATCCTGAGTAGTAATCTGTAATATTTAATTTGTTTAATATATCAAAATCACTTGTATTCTAGAAACTGAAATTCTATTTGATATTTTTAAAAATGAACAAATTATTTTATATTTATCTTTTGTATCTCTATATATTTACTTTTTAAATTTAATTTCATATACACTATAACAGCTATATTACTGTAGCCTTAGATACAATGGCATTAGAGTAAAACTGAGCTTAAATGTTTTACTCCAGAGTTGCTGATATGATTCCCTAAGTAGCTTTGATAATCTCATTGGCAGAGTATTATTTGTGCTTAAATATAGCAATTTATTTTAATTTTGCAAGCAAATTTTTGTTTTCACAGACTTTTTGTCACATTTGTAATATGCCAGGCACAATGGACAAATTTACAGACTCTAATAAAACTTTGTTCTCTCAATTTGCTTACTGTCCATTAGTAGAGTTAACAGAATATTTGTATCCTCCTTTCCCCTCAAAAATTCATGTCCACACTGGCCTGGAGTAAAAAGAATCAGAGAAAGAATCGGTAGTCCTGATTTGAGAAAAGAGGGCTTTGTTGTCAGTATGATGTCAGGGGTATCCTAGACCCTACACTAATCCAGTAGGAAGAATTTCATTCACAGACTCATAATTGGGCTGGAGACAATCTTCTAGAACACCTCTTGGCATACCTGATTTCATTCATTTACATTCCATGCACAGGTTCCCTGCCCCTTGTTATCCCTGTGCTTGTCCTGAATCAGAGTACTTTTTGATAAAATTGCTCTGTCTAGCTTTAAAGATGTTATACAATGCCATACTGAGAATGCTTTTTCATGGGCTTGTATTACTTTGAAAATCTCAACAAAGGGATAATAAGAATAGACAGAGATTAATCCATTTCTTTTAGAAATGCTGCCTTTTAGTCCCAGGGAAATATGCTCATTTGCATGGTTGAAATATAGCATACTGAGTTCCTCAGCCCCTTCCACCCTTCTCAGTCAAGCCTAACACCCATGAATCACTGGCAAGTGTAATGAGGCTGTAAAAGAAGACGTCCTGGTGGAGGGATTGTGCCAGATCCCTTAGGACTCTTAAGACAATGATTTATACTTGTTTGAGTTTACGCAACACTACTGTCACAATATAAAGTGTTTCAGGAATGACCAACTGCTAACCTGAAGCTGATTTTGCACAATTTTAAATTAAGTGCAATGCACTATCTACAAGCTTCTTTCTTATTTGCAGCTTCAATTTTTCATTAAAATCAATGTTTGGTTAGTCATGCACTAAAATAGCCTATCAGTCTTAAGTCATCCATTTCTGTAGCACATATATATTATACTCTTAATTTACAATTAACAGCATGAAGTGAATATGTCTTCATAATGAATATTTCTTGTGGATATAACACATAAACAGCTTTTCTAAGATTGGTGCTCAATTTTTTCCAAATTTGTAATCAATTTTATTGGCTATGCAATTTCTTTCCTTTGGTCAATCATTCTTTAAATTGACTAGCTTAATGCATCACAGCAAACGGTTTTCAGAAATCATTAGGCACATGAAAATGCATATTCAGCTCACACAGTTTTAATTGACCCCACTCTCACCTACCAATGGCACTCTTAGACAATCTGCCTACTTTGCTTCTCTTTATTTCATTAAACTCTGAATATACAATCTATTTGTAAAACTTTCTTCCTTCCTTCCTTCCTTCCTTCCTTCCTTCCTTCCTTCCTTCCTTCCTTCCTTCTGTGTCCTGGATGGGCTTGAATATATTCTTTATAAAGAATTGATATGATGCTCTGCTGTTAATAAGACTGGCCATAGTTTATCCAAGAACTTCTTAGATGAGTACCTCTAGAAAGCAAAATTCATAATCATTTACAACAATGGTTCTCAACTGGGAAGGAGTTGGTTCTTGAGGGGACATTTGGCCATGTTTACTAATGTTTTTGATTGCCACAACTTGGGGAGGGAATGTTACTGGCATCCAGTGAGTAGGGGCCAGGGATTCTGCTACACATTTTATAATGTATAGATCAGTCTTCCATAGCAAAGAATAATCCAGTTTAAAATGTCAATAGTGTTTGGTGCCTAGGTGACTCAGATGGTTAAGCATCACACTCTTGATTTCAGCTCAGGTCATGGTCTCATGGTTTGTGGGATTGAGCCTCATGTCAAACTCTGAGAGGACAGAGCAGAGCCTGCTTGAGATTCTCTCTCTCTCTCTCTCTCTCTCTCTCTCTCTCTCTGACCCTCCCTGTGCATGCTCTCTCTTTCTTAATAAACATTAAAAAATACTTAATAATATAAAAATGTCACTAGTGTTAAGATGAGATAGCTTAGTCTATAAAATGTTCTAGAAAAATGCATTTGGATGAAAAAAGTGTTGGCCATAGAACCTACTGTGAAGTCAGAGAAATGTGAGTCCACACTGTGCCATGTTTTCCTTCCTCCATTTGATGGTACAGCCTCCAATCTACTCGGTTCTTTGTCTTTGACACATTTACCTAGTATCCCTTGGGGGAGTAGACGTGGAAGTTTTATACACTGTCCTACCTTACAGGCTTTAAAATATGAGTGCATTTTAATAAGATTCTTAGGAAGGTAGTATGACATAGGTGAACAGATATAGGAATAAGATAGGGTTAAAGTTCTAGCTTTGCCATTTATCAGCTATATGATGTTGCAGAATTTGAGTTTTTCAATTGTAAAATGTGAAAAGTGATTCCTTCCAGTAAGATTGGTATAATAATTCAATAGAATACTATACACTTAAAATACTAGGTTATACTGTGTAGTCAATTATAAATGTTAATTAGCTTACCTTTGATAGATGGTATGAATCAAAAATAAATTATTTCAGCAATAAGAATTTCGTGAAAGTCAGGTGGAAGAAATATATATTCAGAGATGAGTAATAGAAATACCTTTGTTACTTTTTTTTTCTTTTGTGACAGCTGGTTTTTGGAATTTCCGCAAGTCACTTTTTCCCTCAGTTTGGCTGTGCTTTCTATAATTTGCTGAGAGTGATGGAGAGTATTGACAAACCATCTTCAAAATTAAGCCAATAGTGACTATATCCCTTTTACTTTCAGAGCTTTTTTATATAATTGATGAGTCTATGTGCAATAAACTAAAATACTTAGTTGAACAAACAAGAACAAAATTCATATTTAAAATTAGCTCAATGAAAATATAAAATCTTAAAAATGTCTTTCCAATAGACTCATTAATCATAGAAAAACTTGTACTAAGTATTGTCTATACTATACCTCTATATTGGCAGAGAGTAGAAAGTCAATGATATCATTAAACCTCTGATTTAATTTGTCTTTATATCAATATTCAGAATTTTATCTTGGAGGAGCCCTTCAAAAAATTTTCTAACACCTTGGATTAATTTTGTATTTATAAATAATCATTTTCTGCCACTGCATCAAAGACCCATTTCCAAGACTTCACAAAGCAGTAGGAATCAAATATAGCAGTTGTGAAATAAAAACTAAATGCAAATGGAAAATTGAGTAGAACATTAAAGTCATGGCATTTGAACATTCCTAGTTATAAGTTTTTATCTGTGTTCCAGAAATTGTTATTGTCCCTTGCAAAAGAATATTGCATATATAATTCTCTTCCCCATACCTTGTGACCTACTGAAGATCAAGACCATTTTGCAAAATACAAACTTACATCATTACAAAATACAAATCTCATTATACTATTCCTCTACTTAAAATCTTTCATTGGATTCTAACAGTCAAAACACCAGAATCCTTCACAGGCCTGCAGATTCTGCATGGACTGTCCCTGGACTAGATCTCCAACCTCTCTTCATCTTCCCCTGGAGCTCTGTATACCTGCCACCCTGAGGTTTTCTCAGTGGCTGGGAAATGCACTGCTCCATTCCATCACAGCTCCTCTTTCTATACCACTTCTTGGCCATTTTTTCCTTGATGTTTTTCTCCTTGCTAACTCCCATCATTCCTCAAGATTAACCGTAGAATTCAACTCTTTGTATAAGAACATATCCCCAAACACTGTGGCACCAGAACATTCTTACTCTCACTGGCAATTTCCCTCTGCTACTTCATCCGCTTATCCACTAGATAAGCAGTTGTTGAGAGTTCGCAATGTCTATTCGAATTTTGACTTAGTAACCATTTATTTTGTATATGAAACATGCTCCACAGTATTAGTTGAAGTACATTATTTAATTCAAAACATGGTTTAAAATGGCATATTCAGTGGATCACAACATTCATACCTCCACCTAGGTTTAGAGTTGAGCCTCTCTTTTTAAATTAGAATATCTTGTTTCTAGATCATGTTACAGCAAAGATGGAACTTGGGCAGGAATTATCCAGATTTGTTCCAAAGACGTAGAGAATAGATAAATAACTAGCCCACTGTTTTCCTCTGCTTAAACCACACTAGGCCCTTTACTATTTAGCAAAAACAATAGATGCTCCCTTCCTTGGATCTTTACACTTGTTAAAATAGTCTTTCCTCAGATATCCTCATGCTTATATTCAAAGGTCATCCTGTGTAACACAACTCTCATCTTTTCTCTTATTTTCTCCTTAGCTCTTACTGAAATTGTTATACTACACATGTGACTCATTTATCATATTTTATCATCTCCATAGCCACCACAAGGCAAGTTTCAGTGACCTGAGTTTTAATTGTTTTGTCCCTGTTGTATACGCTATACTTAGAATAGTGCTTGACTTGTCTGCCAAATGAATGAAAAAAAGGCAGTAATACGATTTCCAGTTAAATTATATGAACGAACAGAAACCAGTCCAACTTGGGAGGATCAGGAATCTACACAGAAAGTGAGTGCAACTTTTTTGACCTTAGCAAAAGTATGAGCTGTCTCTCTCCATCTGTTTCTCTCTGTTAGGTATTCTGCATACAATGACATCTATTGAAAAGACACATATGCATACAAAAACATTCATGCACACTTATTTCTTGACACTAGAAAAGACTGTATTTTGCTTTGGTATATTACATTTTTGCATGTGAATATCTCTCTAAAATTTCATATATGAATCAAGAATTTTCCAAATAGTGGTTGATTTAGCAACTATAAGACAATTCAATGGGGCGCCTGGGTGACTCAGTCAGTTGAGCAATGAACTCTTGATTTCAGCTCAGGTCATGATCTCATGGTTTGTGGTTTCGAACCCTGTGTTGGGCTCTGCACTGTTGGTGCAGAGCCGGGTTGAGATTTTCTCTCTATCCTTCTCTTTCTGCCCCTCCCTCACTTGTACACTTTCTCTTTCTCTCTCTCTCTCTCTCTGTCTCTCTCTCTCTCTCTCAAAATAAATAAGTAAACTTAAAAAAAGACAATTCATGGGGCGCCTGGGTGGCTCAGTCGGTTAAGCAGCTGACTTCAGCTCAGGTCATGATCTCGCAGTTTGTGAGTTTGAGCCCCGCGTTGGGGTCTGTGCTAACAACTCAGATCCTGGAGCCTGTTTCAGATTCTGTGTCTCCCTTTCTCTGACCCTCCCCTGTTCATGCTCTGTCTCTCTCTGTCTCAAAAATAAATAAACATTAAAAAAAATTAAAAAAAAAGACAATTCATTATCATGCTATGCCATTTTACCTAAGAATAAAAGCCTCTTTTCATTATATCATGTAGTTGAATATAAATAAAAGTATATCTTAAAAGTTGACACGTTGAACTCTATAAATCTGTTTTATTTCTGGTTCATAATCTCTACCTAGAAAAATCATATTGAAAAAAGAAAGAATAATATATGCATTCAGATTTAAATCAAGAAAAATAACTACATTATAATTATGTAAAACTGTATCTGTTCATAATACAATAATAATCTAACATTTATTGAAATTGAAAGTCAAACGTTCACTTTTCTCGAAGTTAATATTTTTACTGTAAATTCAAATAGCCACATTTTCATTATAAAACAAGGATAAGTGATTGCTTAATCCTTTACTAATTTCAAGTACATTGATTTTGGGAATAGGACTTTAAGAAGTATTGAGTGGAAAGAAAAAAATTAGCAAGCAAGACATCTAGTGAATATGCTTTTACCACTGACATAGAAGTCAAATTACATAGCAATACTATAGCAAAAGAGATTTTGAAATGAGTGCTACTTGGGATAAAAGATCTAAGGAAAAAGAAACAAAAAATGTTCCTAAATAATGACTCACTATGATAAAATAACTCATTGAAAAGAAATCTTTAATGCAAAAAAATCATATATAATTCATTAAACTGAAAAATAAAGCACAACAATGTTTCCCCGAAGCTCTAAAGCTATGAGTGTTTATATGTGGAGCAAGGAGTAAGGGATAAATTTGGAGGGGCAAGAACAGAGATAAAGGGAAACACAAAAATTATAGAACCAATTGTCATTTTCATAAAGTTTCCTACATTGCAATTCAGAGCAGGGAAATTGCCTAACTGTGATTCTTTTCTGAAGTGTTCTAATAGAATGGAATCCTGCTGCGTGCTTCTTTTGAGTTATAAAAGCCATGGACTTCGACTTCCCTAAGGGTAGCCTGAGCTTTGGAATTCTTCTATTGCATGAGATATGCCTTTTCTCCTCAATTCTTTAAAGCATAAAAAATAAACAAAAAATATTCAAATATTATTATCCAGAAAAAATGATAGACACAACAAATCATTCTATTAGGTGATCCCTAAGAACAGATTAGAGGTTACTCTATAGAAAAGCAAGTGGAATATGTTCATAGTGGTTGAGACATAAATAAGCTTCCAGGAATGCAACAACAACAACAACAAAAACCCAAAAAATAGTGTGGACTGGCTTGAAAACCTCGTACTTGTGGGCTCATGAGTATTAAATTAAAATTTCTATAAAAGCTTAGCATGACTTTATGGACAGTAGAATACCACCATTTGAGGAAGAAAAATTCAGCTGTATCAATAACCAGAAATACATGGATGCAGTATATCTAGATATAATATCATTTGAATAGCTAAACTGGATTTGACATGGTCATTCATTCATTTGAGACAGAAGGTGATTTTATTTTTAATCATAAAATTACAGATATCAAAAAGGCATGGAAGTGGTTTGGGTGCTAT
Organism: Panthera tigris; assembly: GCF_018350195.1. Taxonomy (NCBI): domain Eukaryota; kingdom Metazoa; phylum Chordata; class Mammalia; order Carnivora; family Felidae; genus Panthera; species Panthera tigris. The sequence continues at coordinate 37,788,917 of NC_056668.1, read as the reverse complement.
GGAAGCAAAACTGATATTTTACCCATCTACCATTGTAAATCTGTCCATTACCTTCCAATTCAAGAAACAAGAAAACAACAACTCTGATCTGAGATAAGCCAAAAATAAATCTAATCAGTCCTGGTTCCCCAAATAAGTGAAACGACGAGGGTCCTTATTAAGCCTGAATCTCCAATCAAAATCACCTTTATCTCTGAACTTACATTATGAAAACCACACAAGAAATTTTCCATTTTCCACCACTAACATATTAACGTAAACTTGTTAACTTAGATAATCTTACAGTTATGTTCCTGTATTTTTATTTGGCAAGACAGTTCTACCAATGTCAGACTCAGAACTTACAACAAAATAGGGTGAAATAGGTAGAAGGGATTAAGAATACACTTACAGTGATTATCACAGAGTAATGTATACATTTATTGAATCACTATATTGTACACCTGAAACTAGTATAACACTGCACGTTACTTATACTGGAGTTACAAAAAACAATAAAAGTAATTTTTTAAAAAGTAGGCTCTTTTTTCTTCTGTGCTTGTCTTTCATTGCTCCTTTCACAGTACAAAAAATGACAACACTCAATAATACAGATTATATAAAGCTGTTTTGGATGCATTGGAATAACATTAAAAGATGAACTATATACTGCCTTAATTATGAACCTTTTAAGAACCATTCAAATGACACTAATAACTATGTGAGTTACATGAAAGTTTATATTAAGGGATAAAATGTCATAATCTTATATCTACATTATCTGTAAAAGTGTTTTAGTACATGATCAAATAATTACCATTTCATATATTTTAGGGTATATATACACACACACATACATACATACATACGTGTTGGTGCGCGCGTGTGCATGTGCGCAGACAAGACTCAGGCTTTAAAAACCTTTACCTAATTTAGAAGCACATTGCCGTTTTCAGGACTAGATATATTTGCAAGCAGCTGAGCAATTCCCACATTCCCTCTGCCTGTGCAGTAAACTTTACATATGCGGAAGCGCACTCTTGTCGGTTCTTACCGGGGCAGCCTTTCCAACCCTGTGTGATCCATGATTAAATTGAGCAGGTGGTTAAATATTCAAGGTCACTTGAGGGACAATACTGTATTCCGTTTACCAGCTTCCACCCCTTCAGCAGTCTAAAGAAGCACCAGCTATTTCTTTAACTATAAATTATGCCTATTTTGATGTGGTATCATTTTGATGACCCTGTTTGAACAGGGTATATGTTAATTTTAAAACATGAAATATTTCCTCCACTGTGGTAAGCAAATCAGCTGGTAAGAACTACTCTCTAAGTTCAATCAAAAATACTTTAACTCACCAAAGATAACTCTTACTCAGTTCAATCATGTTGAATTTAGAAATATTTTATTTGAGTAAGCATCCAGAATATGGTTCATCAAATAATCAATAGATTTAATGCACATATGTATCAAATGTTCATGCACTCTTCTGAGAAAGGCACTAAGTGATAAACATGAAAAGGTAGAATCAGCTTATTAAATCAAATACTTGGTTCAGCATATCTGAATTTTACCTTTAAAATATTTTTGAGAACATTTTTATCTTGTTCCTTGAAAATATTTGTTTGATCATAGATATAGGCAAAATCCTGCCAACATTCTTTCCACACTAACTCATGCTTCAAGTAAATACCCCTTGTTTTAAATTACTCCTTGTTCCACAGGGGGATATCAATCCATATTTTAAGACTCAACTCAGAAGCCACCTCTTCTATAAAATGGGAAAATTGTCTAATCCTCCTTCCCTATCTTCCCTGGCTAATAACCCAAACCTCTTGTCCCAGACAATATAGTCTTTGTCTCCAAAGAGATTATTTAGTGCAGTATTGAACTAAATAATATGCTGTGAGGCTACAGATGTGGCTGACCCTCCTCCCCATGCACAGACTCCAGTTTGTATTAAAAACACAGTATTTTTTTAACTTCTGAATGAAATAACTGAGTAAATCAAAGGCAGATAAAACTTTAGATAAATGATGTTATGTTAGGAATGGGGAAAAAAGAGACCAAGAGGTTTTTTGTTTTTGTTTTTGTTTTTAATGTTTGTTTATTTTTGGGAGGGAGAGAGAGAGAGACAGATAGAGCTTGAGCATGGGCAGGGCGGAGAGAGAAGGAGACATAGAATCTGAAGCAGGCTCCAGGCTCTGAACTGTCAGCACAGAGCCCAGTGAGGGGCTTGAACTCACAAACTGTGAGATCATGACCTGAGCCGAAGTCAGACGCCTAACCCACTGAGCCACCCAGGTGGCTCAGTTTTTGTTTTTTGTTTTTTTAAAGATAAGTGAGGAAAAGTACATGGTAGAGAGATGCAAAAGTACTGGCTGTAGAAAGGCTGGGAAGTGAAATAGGAATTACTTAAAGTACACAGGAAAATAGCAATCTTATCAAAATTAATGAAAGAATAGATATTTGACTTTGTGAATATTAGATTCAAAGTAGCCTCAGTTTTAGACATTATAGAAAGTATAAGGGGTGCCTGGGTGGCTCAGTCAGTTGAGCATCCGAGTTCAGCTTAGATCATGATCTCACGATTCATGAGTTTGAGCCCCCCGTTGGGCTCTGTGCTGACAGCTCAGAGCCAGGAGCCTGCTTTGGATTCTGTGTTTCCCTCTGTCTCTGCCCCTCCCATTCTTGTGCTTGCTCTCGCTCTCTCTCTCAAAAACAAATAAAAACATTAAAAAAAAAACAAAGTAGAAAAGTAGCCTCATTATTTGTTAGTAGAAAGTTGTATCAACATTAACATAATTTGTATCCCTTTGTACATAAGACAAATTCAAATTCTTATACAAAAGAGGTATGAAAGCACTGTATTTCAGAAATAAAATCTTCTGATCCAATTCTTAGCCTAGATACTAAGAATCAAAACCACATTCTACTGTCTACATTAACATGTTTTTCTGCTATTCCTTTGTCTTCATTGTCTTGACTTTTTTTTCCAGGAGTCTCCTGCCCAAGGAAAGGGTTTGATTGGTCATTATAGGGTCTTCCTGAAAGACCCACTTGCTCTTCAATGGAAAACATCAATAGGTAGTTTTTCCTAAGGTTCTTTGTTTCCCTTGCTTCAAAATTCTCATCTTGCTCCGTCTACAAATGCTGGACTGCTGTGTCATGACCCTAATCTAATCTTAAACCAAATGTCATTTCGAAAGGCCCACTTTAAATAAAACATTAAATTTTCTAAATTCTGACCTTGGCCTCTTCCTTCAAGACACTAAGTTTTGTTAAGTTTATGTTTTCCTTCACCAAGGTAAGCCACACACTCAGCTTTACCTTATCTTCTTACTAATAAGTTGCGTTGGTGATATTTGAGAATATTTCATCATACTCAACATATGTTGTACATTCAAATGGACTTTTGTTTGTCCTCAGTCAAAAAAGCAAATAATAAACTAAAGATAGTCCTTCTCAGAAGCTCATAGAAACATTTCTCTCTCACACTCCAATGCTGAATGCAAATCTAGATTGTAGAGAAAGACAGTAAGGGAAAGAAGAGGGAATCAGAAGTGGGAAGTCTTAGCTGTAGAAATGAACACCTAGGAAAAATATCAGCAAACAGTGATACCTTGCTTGAAAACTGCAGACTCTGTATTTAATGTCCTAGTTCCACTTTACTGAGGTTGACATATAAACACGTGAAGAAACAGAAGAGATTGGAATAGGTAAGAAATGCCACTTAGAGCAAGAAGACAACTTCATTTCATTTAACTGTTTCATTTATGGTTAAATCTCTGAACGTTGAACCTTAATAAATGCGGAGAGGCTGTGTGAGGAGAAAATCTCTGGACTCTTAAGAGAGCAATTGAAATCTCTGAATAGGAGATAAAAGATGCCATTTAGAACAGTGTAGGTAATGATTGAATTAAGGATATCTTGACAAAGGTTTCCAAAACAGGGTTTATACTAGGAAACTCTGAAAATACAGAATTACCCAGAAAATTATCATTATGAGAGAGGATATTGAAATATTCTTTTTATGATGGCAAATATTCTTTTTACGATGGCAAAACTGATTGAGCCACCCAGTACATAGTAGGGCAAGCTTTTCTCTTTGTATCATTTGTACCTGAAGCAAATCCATTGAGGAAATACACTGACATATATTAAAAAGAAATACGAAATTTTTTTTCCTTTATGTAAAAAGTTATACTATTTACAAAGAAATAGAATATTTTAAAACTTATTTAAATATTCTCTTTTGAGTAGGGTTAGCAGCTTCATATGAATTTTTGTATTAACAGGACTTCATTGTTTTTCAAGTTTATAAGTAAAACTCTTATCCTTTAACCTCCACTTGCCTAATTCTAACTAGGTTTTCTTGAATCGAAATATTTCACAGGTTTCGTTCTCATAAAGATTGGATCATGCATTTGACCAGCAATTCTTAAAGTGGGATGGTCCTCCGAGGGTGCATTTTTTTTTAAATTTTTTTAACGTTTTATTTTTGAGAGAGAGAGAGAGAGGGAGTGAAGGTGAGCGGGGGAGAGGAAGGGGCAGAGAGAGAGGGAGACACAGAATCGGAAACAGGCTCCAGGCTCCGAGCCATCAGCCCAGAGCCTGACGCGGGGCTCGAACTCACGGACCGCGAGATCGTGACCTGGCTGAAGTCGGACGCTTAACCGACTGCGCCACCCAGGCGCCCCAAGGGTGCGTTTTTATTTGTCTCACTGTTTTTCTTTTTCCAAGATGCTTTTTGGAAAGCAGCACTACTAAAAGCTGATCTCCCAAGAGGCTAACATAAGTTTCCTGTGCTGAGATGTGAGGGTTAATTTTATGTGCCACTTGACTTGGCCATGGATAGCCAGGTATTTGGTAAAATATCATTCTGAGTATCTCTGTGAAGGTGATTTTGGATAAGATTAACATTTAATTGGTAGACTGAGTACAGCAAAATTGTCCTTCATGATATGGGTGAACCTCATCCTATCAGGTGGAAGCTTTTGAATAAAAAAAAAAAGGATAAGAGAGAATTCTGCCTGCCTAATGACCTTTCAACTAAAACATTGACTTTTTTCCCCTTCTGATTCCAACTGAAACATCAGCTCTTCCTGGGCCTTGAGCCTGCTGTCTTTTGGACTAGAACTACACCATCAACTCTCCTGGGTCTCTAGCTTGCTGACTCACCCTGCAGACCTTGGGACTCACCAACCTCCATAATTATGTGAGCCAATTCCTTATAAAAAGCTCTATGTCCATTCTTTTGGTTCTGTTTCACTAGAAAACTATCAATTCATAAAATCAATGAAAAATTTCATATGTAAACTAGTTTATACTGATAGGTAAGAGTCTAGTTGTTAACAAGAGGCTAGTTAGAAACATATTGTTAAAAAGAACTAGTATATGTGTAGACAGAAATGAAAGCAAATCTCAGACAGAATGGGACAAAATTGATTATTTCTGGTAATAGAAAAAGAAAAAATAAATGGACATCTTTCGCAGCTGATATGAGATTGCAGCACAGGATACTGCCTATCTGGTGACAACATGACACATTTGGAGGAGACTGTGGGAATCAGAAAAGAGAAAGTGACCATGTTAAGAGTGACCGAAAGATGGCAAGGATTTATAGGAAGTAGGAGCTAGTGGAACCTGATGACTACTCTCCTTAATTCATAACCTTCCCTAACAACTCTTGGCTTAGAGGTGAGACCCCTGGAAGGAAACTATCTTGAAGGTGAGAGGTAAATGTCTTTATATTTTTTCAGTAAAGGATCCTTCTTTATTTCAGGCTTAGTAACTTCTCTCGACATGGGCTTGGGGATACAGTCATTAGTGTCTTACAGTGTGGACCACTTTTAGTATAGAAGTATGACAGTCATTACAATATAGTATTTAGGATTTTTTTTCTGTAATTTTGAAATACTAGGAAAATAACAGCATTGAGATCAAGAAATATTATAGGAAGATTCTGAGGTTTGTAGTCCATGCTTCATCAGCCTTTATTCAACATCTCTTCTTAGTTTTGACAGTATGCTTTCTCCATATGCACGTGGGTCCCAGTGTCTGCTTGTTAAATCATACAGCTTAGTCAAATGGCATGAACTGTAGAATAAAACAATTTTGACTTTGAGTACTTGCATGACTACTTTCTGTGTAATATTGGACTATTTACTTTGCCTTATTTTGCAGTCTCTGCATTATAAAAGTGTGAGTAATAATATTTTCAGTCTTACTGTAAGCTTTAAAGATAGATGAAAATGTAGCAAACCATGCACGTTTATGTTAACCTGGTCAACCTAAAGCTTTCCATAGGGGCCCTTTCTCCATCAGCTCAGCGTCTTGCCTGCTTCGCTCCCCAAATCCCTTGTTTTTCACTCAAAACTCTCCATCTTGTGCCATGTTGGCTGACAGCCTTGTTCATTGCTTGGTTATGTTGGCTAAAAATGCTTGCTAAGGTTTTTAATCACCTAGAATCTTTTTTTTTTTTTTTAACATTTGTTTATTTTTGAGAGACAGAGACAGAGAACGAGCAGGGGAGGAACAGAGAGAGAGGGAGACACAGAATCAGAGGCAGGCTCCAGGCTCTGAGCTGCCAGCACAGAGCCCGACGCGGGGCTCGAACCCACAAACCGTGAGATCATGACCTGAGCGGAAGTCAGTTGCTTAACAGACTGAGCCACCCAGGTGCCCCTAGAATTTATGTTTTCTAAATACAATTTATACTCTATTTTTAAGAATTTAAATGAACTAATCTGATACAAGCAATGCAATGAAAGTGGTGTCTTAATAAATCAGGCAAAATAAGGGCCTGGATATATCATATACAGCCATCAACTTTATCCATTATCCATAGGTCCCTCCTTTACCACCAAATGAAATGTGTGTGTGTGCACATAAAATAGTTATAAGAATATAATTATGCTTTTGAATATACCTTCCCAAAGACAAATTGTTAAGAGAGCAAGGAACAGGGAGGAGTAATCTTTGTTGTAAGAAGAAAGAATTAAGTCCAGTGTTTAGGTTTTAAATTTTGACTCAAAGTTGGTCATTGAACAGAACACAGAAGGTCCAAGGAGCCCAGTTCAGAATTTCTTCCTTGGCTTTTGGGCTCACATAAAAATATTCTGGTATTTTTAATGTAAAAAAAATTGGAAAATAAAATTTTAAACCTTTAAAAAACTGCACATCCTTTTAAATCAGAAGCATATACTCTTATGACATGAAATCGATTTTCCTTGGTTTCTGAAAGCTACCTGAAATATGGTATTATATACTTTTTTGAGGGCTGAAATGTTGACATGTACAGTCAAACCTTGCTAATTCTTACTCCAGTAATGTAAAAATTAGTAACTCTCAAAAAATACTCTAATTTCTCTCTTCCCTAAAACTTTCCAAGAAAGGATCTTATAATAAATTACTTTGAAAACTTAAATTTGATGGAAACCTCAATATGAGAAATTTTCTATGTTCTATGATAGAATACATATTTAAAAAAAAAACTAGTGTTTTATTTAGTTTTGAGAGAGAGAGAGACTGAGACAGAGAGAGGGAGACAAAGTGCAAGTGAGGAGGGGCAGAGAGAGAGGGGGACAGAATCTGAAGCAAGCTCCAGGTTCTGAGCTGTCAGAACAGAGCCCGACTCGGGGCTCGAACTCATGAACCATGTTATCATGACTTGAGCCAAAGTCAGATGCTTAACTGATTGAGCCACCCAGAAGCCCCTATAATAGAATATATTTAGGACAGATTCTAAACAAAATCTGAAATTTGAGAGTTGGAACTGATGTATATGGTGGATTCTTCCATACAGTGGTCATACCAATAAGTTAATTTGAGCAAATACTAAAAATTTATAGTACTGTCCTTAAAAAATTAGCCACTTGAATTTTTAAAGATAATGTGCTTCTCTTCATTTGTCAGTGACATTTTAGACATATGTCTCCAGCCTTATAATAATTACGTATAATTATGTGCTATTCCTTAATTAGCAAAAAGGAGTAAAATTTATCTTCAATTTATAGATTAATTACATCAAACTCTTTTTCCCTGTTTTTATTTGTTATGCTTTAGCATATATATAGTATAAATAATGAGTCCTGGTTTAAATTATTTTTCTCTAATGGTAAAATGTTGACACTACCTAATCTCAAACTGAGTAGTAGATATAATATAATATAGAATTTACAGAAATTTAAAAAAAAGGAACACACATTTTGTGCTTTTTTTTTACATATTTTTAAGTGTTTGAAGATTTTGTAAAGATTTTGTGTGTCTCATTTTTCTAATTTCCCGATATCTATCCTTTTCCCACTATTAGATCACAACTCTTAATGAGCATGTGTATTTTTACTCATTACCGAGCATGTATATTTTTTTCCAAAATTAAATACACAAAGCATAATTAGGACCCACCATACTTCCTCACTACTATTATCCTTATTCGAAAACAGTGTTTGGGGCAAACTATTTCATTAGAGACAATAGAACAATCTACTAGAGACTTTCATCTGACCGAGCATCATTATCATGCATCTAATAACCTGGGCCCTTCAAAGTTTTTTGAAAAATATGTGTGTTTGCATATTGCCTGTAGTTGCTATAAATAAAGAAGAAAAAGTGTTTCATCTTGTAAGTACAAAATAAAATAATTTTAATATGCACTGAATCTTTACCATACAGTAGACACTGTGCTACACATATACACACTATATATACATATATATACATATTAAGTTTTACAATTCTGTTGCCAATTTTATTTTATTTTTAACTAATGCTTATTTATTTTTGAAAGAGAGAGAGAGAGAGAGAGAGAGGGCACATGAGTGGGGAAGGGGCAGAGTGAGGGAGACTCAAAGCAGGCTCCAACCTGTCAGCTCAGAGCCTGGTGCAGGGCTCAAACTCATGAGCTGTGAGATCAAGACATGGGCCAAAGTTGGACACTTAACCCACTGAGCCACCCAGGCATCCCTCTGTTGCCAATTTTAAAGTTAAGAAGTGAAAATCACAAAGGCTCGTTGAGATTTAAGTATTTTAGTCTAACTTCAGAGCCTTTGCTCTTAATTGCTAGACTACAAAGAATCTCCAAAATTGTACTTCAAATTAAGAATGTTAAATTTCTATTGAATAAACTGAAAACACTTGAAGAGGCCTAAATAAAACTGGTATTCAAGTTTAAGTATAAAAAATCATAAAGGTAAATCTAAGCTTAGAATAATCTTTCATTTAGACCTATCTCCAAAGATGTTATCTGACAAATTACCTGAGCATATTTAATTCATATGAATTATCATCTTCTTACCAGACATGGTTCAAATGCTGAAATAGAAACACAGTGTTCCTAAAGCAGTGAATTTTAGAAGAACTGGATCTATACCTAGTTTCACCATGTCCTAGGTTATCATTCATGATAAAATTATATAGTTATGGTTTTCTTACCGAAAAAATAAATCACACAGTTCATTGTTTAATGAGGGAGTCAGTCTACATATGGAATGTGTAAATGGATCCAAAACTAACAAATGTCCTATAAGCTGACAATGCAAACTCTAGTGAATGAACATATCTTTTGCATTGTGAACATACTTTTTGAAATACTTACTCTCTAAGCCACTTTTTGCAAATAAATAGAGAAGGTATTTCAGTCAGAAATTATCATGTCACTCTTACATCTTGTGACTTCATCCTGGTTGGTCTTATAGCCTGGAAAACTTTCCATTCCCCATTCATGTACATTATCCAATCAAAATCCAAGGAAGCCCTATCTCCACTACAAATACTTCCCTGGTCTTTGCACCCTAGAAACAAACAAACAAACAAACAAACAAACAAACAAACAAACTCCGCACTTTTGGACTCAGTTTTGCTTTGTTTTGATTATTCATATAATTACTTTAATATTTAACTATATACTAATTCAAGATCGATCACTTTTTTTCTTTGATTGTTATAACTTTTAGTATAATCATGTTTTGTCTCTCTAAATACATTTTTATCAGAGCACCTGGGTGGCTCAGCCAGTTAAGCATCTGACTTTGGCTCAGGTCATGATTTCACAGTATGTGGGTCTGAGCCCCATGTCAGGCTTTGTGCTGAAAGCTCAGAGCCTGGAGACTGCTTCATATTCTGGGTCTCCCTCTCTCTTTTTGCCCCTCCCCTGCTTATGCTCTCTCGCTCTGTCTCTCTCTCTCTCTGTCTCTCAAACATAAACATTTTATAAGTAAATATATATGTAACTATATAAGTAAATATATATACATATACATATATATTTTTTTCTTTATATGGTCAAAAGCTCCATAAATTACTTCTAGCAACGTGTCTAGCAAAGAGCTAAATACATGGAGGACTCTCAATAAATATGTATGGGATTTATTCTAATCAAAAATTCAAAAAGGAAAGAGGTATAAAGGTAAAATGGATATAAGATTAATATAATTCAGAGAAAAGTCAAGAGCACTGTAAAAGATTCAGATCCAATAAAGCTTCAGATCCAAAGATTCAGATCCAATGATTCAAACATTGTGATCCTCTTTTATGAACTGCTTTGTGGATGCTATCAAGCCACCACCACTGAGCGTTGTTTTGTCTTACTTACATTATTCATTCTCTTACTCTTCTTTATAAACCACATTCCTAATATGGTCCTGAACCAGAATAGGGACTCAGAAAATACTGACAGATTGGATGGATGATTCATTTGCTGCACTGTATAGAAGATTTACCAATTGATTGGTGAAGGGGAGAGAGGTTAAATAATTTTCATGTTGCCCCCATTTATAAAAAAAAAAAATGCTATAAGAGATTTGGTCCTCACTGAGAAACCTGAAGGAAAGAACTCTAGAAGACATGGAGAGAGTCTAGAATAGTGGCTAAGCAAAAAATCTCGGATCCCAATTGTACAGGGTCCTATTCTAGCTCTATGAGTTTGCAAATTTTGTATAGCCTCTCTCTGGATCAGTTTCCTTAGCTATACATTTTTAATATATTAGTATGTCCCCCAACCAATTGTTGTGAGGATTAAATGAATTATTATGTATCATCATGTGGAATAATTTCCTCAACCTTGGTATACTTGGCACAGGTAATTCTTTGTTGTGGGAGGCTGTGCTATATAAAGTAGGGTGTATGTCAGTGTCCCCGGACCCTACCCATTAGATGCTTTTAGCACTCCCACCACCAGCTGTGACAAGGAAAAATGTCTCCCGACATTGCCAAATGTCTCTTGGGGACAAACTCACCCTCAATTGAGAGCCACTGGTCCAGACATTACAGTTAATTATGAAAAATCAATATTCATCTAATATATATTCATACTAGTTTAAGATGTAAAGGTTGAAAAGTCTATAGTATAAAGCTCAAATTGTAGGACATACTTCTAATATAAAGATCGGGATACAATTGGAGAGGTAAATGCCACAATTATGTTCAATCTAATAAGTATTTAGTTAGTGGTTTCAGATTCTTAGAAAATGTGCAGACTGACTATATAGAGTGCCATTTATATGTAAAGTAATATATAAATTAAAATATTGCCTTATTTGGCAGAAAGAAAGGGTATAGAGAGATAATAGACAAAAATACACAGTAATTTAGGCTTTTATTTGTTAATGGAGATAGTATGACCCTAAGTGGTTATCTACAGTGTATTTTTATGAGGGAAATGTGAGCTTTTGAAACTATTTTTTGTAGTAAGATATGGTCACAGTAAATGAAATAGTAATGTTGAAAAAAGACTGGGCAATGATAGAGTTGGAGTGCAACTAAGAACTAACCATGATTAGACTGGTTAAAGAAAGGGACAGAAGCAACACTTTGTAATAAACGAATCCTCTTCCCAGCTAAAGACATGCCATCAATGACATTCTTGTGGTGTCATAGCTTAGGGTAGAAAGTTTCACATGGCCTTTTAATATGCTTGCATATGTATGATAAAAACTCACACCTGCTCTTTCTACCTCACCTGTTTTGTAAGATTTGGCTTTAAAGATCCAGGTAACTCCTCTTAAAAGGAGAGAAAACTGGCTGTAAAAGACATCCTGCCCAAATATAACTTACAAGAGTCAAAGACCATACATAATATTTCTCTCCCCACTTTGATCTCACAAGTTTTACAGAAGAAATGTTACCCCTTTAAGAATAACTCAAATATCACACTTTACATGCATTTGGTTTGTGACTCCTTTCCCAAATGATATTTTTGTGTGTGTGTTATAAATGTCTCTAATCTAACGTCTAATTATTATCTAATTATTGGCTATTTATTAATAAAGGCAATAGTTTATAGGTTTATATTTTATTGAATAAATATCATTACAGTATTCTATAATTCCACATATTTTAAGTTTGTTTATCTATTTTTGAGAAAGAGAGAGCACATGAGTATGGGAGGAGCAAAGAGAGAGGGAAAGAGGGAATCCCACTGACAGTGCAGAGCCCTATGAGTGGCTTGAACTCACAAATCAGGATAACATGACCTGAGCTGAAATCAAGAGTCTTCACTGAGCCATCCAGCCACTAATTCTACATTTTTAAAAATATACTTTTCCTACTAAAAGTTAGATTTTGCCTTTTTAACACTTTGGACATTGTTTTTATTACTTGCGAATTAATTCATTGTTTTTTCAGGTGATCAAATTTCATTAGAAACTATGTGTGGGGGCCTGTGATTTAATTTATATCTCTAGCGCCTAGCCCAGTAACTGACATATAAGTTCTACTAATGCTTATTGAATAAATAAATAAATCACTATTTAAGCTCCCCTATTTTTTCCTATCTTTAAAAGTCATTACCTTCTGCTTCATTTTTAAGCTTCACATACACAAGGGATATCATTCACTCTGATTTCTTATCTTGCATAGGGTTTAGATGTGATGTATTTAACAATTCTCACTTCTCTTTTCCAAGTTTTGTGCTAAGCATGGGAGGGACATAGATGAGACACACATTGCCCTAACATTTTAGAATTCACATTCCAGTGTTCTATAAAAATAATGTTTATTTTGATAATAATCTTTATATTAATCAGGCTTAATGATACCCTTTAATTTTTAAATGTATTTACCTTTCTCTACATTCTTCTCCTTAATTCAATGTTGTGGTAATAATAAACATTTACTTAAATATTCTGATGAACTATAACACGTTCATATTCTTCATTATCCACCTTTAAAAAAATGTAGTGGTTTTATAGCCTATATATTACTGGTTTATTGATGTCACTTTATTGCAAGACAAAATTTGAAAGAAGAAAGAGTGACATAACTGGAGCACAAATAAAAAAGGGGGAAAAGACCTTGAACAATAAATATTAATATCACAGTTGAACTGGGGCCTGAGCCCAGCACTGCAATGACTGAGACTTAGTATTACAAAACTAAATTCTAGCTTTCTACTGACAAATTCTCCAACCCTCTGAGTGTTTAAAGGTAATTTGAGGATAGAGGGAACCTGAAGAATACACCCAGGATGAGTTTAAAAGTTTCATCAATGGCAGTAAATAACACAATAATTAATCTCCAAAGACAGTGATGATTATTCTTCAGAGATTTCATAAACTCATCTCAGAAGATTATTATATTTTGTGGGTGGCATTTCAAATGAGAATAACTATGTAAATTGACAACATTTCCCATGACTACCAGAGATATATGAAAGAGACAAAGCCTAAATGTTTGTCAACTCCTTTTTATCAATCTCAGAGGTGATTAGAAAAGTTTTCTTATCCTGTTTTCAATAAATTGAACCAAAAAATTAGAAAGCACATTGTGGAATACATACTCAAGATGCAAGTATTAATTAAAAAAAATAGATTTTTGTCAATACAAACACACATATATATGTGCTTATGCATGTATATATACATATGTGTATGTATACACACACACACACACACACACACACACACACACACAGAGAGAGAGAAAGGCTGTAGTTTTATTGAATTAGCAGTTAATCTAGAAGCAGCCACAAGAAAAAAAATGTTAAGATCCCTAAAATTTCTTCCTGCGGAAATTGCAGAGAACATTATGTGGTTGTAAAATTTCCTGCTAAACATCACATAGCAGAGGCTTTAATTTTTAGTGGTTTTATTTCTTTATAAAGAGTTCCAGCCAAATGGATTCTACTATTAGAAATTCAATATTTCCTAAGCTATATTCACATAATTATATCCAATAGTTTAAAAAGTATGTAGCATTAAGGTGTACTTTTTCAGATAATTTTAACCCATTATTCAAATTAATATCCCTATCTTCACTGAATCATTTAATAGACAAAAAATTCACATGCTTTTCTTATATTCAATTACCTTGACATCTCTATAGAAAAATAAGAAAATACATAGTATTATTTCTCTACTAACAAGGCCTAAATACCATTTTCCTTAACGGTGACATTTATTAAATTTATATATTACAAGTATGTCATAGAATATAAAGGTAGAATGATTAAAAATATTAGGAGGTATCTAAAAAATAGAAGAGTTGGCAAGGATATTTCACTGAACAAAAACTTACTGAGTACCAAAGAAGCATTGGTTATATAGCTTTCATTGGTTATACAATAGGGTTCAGAATTTCCTTTATAGTAATAATTTTCCTAAATTTTGGAAAAACCTGACCTTTAGGCAATTCCCTAGAAGCAATTAGTATAGCCTGGTGATATCAAGTCACTAAAGTTATTCTGGAAACTCAATTACTCCAACAAAATTAACCTAGTGACTTTGAATAATGCCTATAGGTTAATGCCTGTGGCACCTGAAGATAGGAAGGAAGGAAGGAAGGAAGGAAGGAAGGAAGGAAGGAAGGAGAAAAGAAAGAAAGAAGAAAGAAAAAAATAAACAGTAAAAGGAATAAAAAAGGAAGAGAAAACAAAAGGCACAGACAAAAAAAGAAAAGGGAGCGAGAGAGATTAAATTGTTTGCACAAATTTCTATTCCTGAGAAGACCAAGAAAGACCATTAATGAGAAACTATAGAAACTAGAGAAAATAAAATTTAAAGATACATTCTCTATTTAATATGTGCTCTATGAAATTCCACATGCTCTCTTAGAGGTATATTATTTCAATGTTTTAAATCTATACTTCAATACTTTGTCTTTAGCTAGGTTTTTAAGGATGCTTTTATTATTTAAATAGACTAGGTTTGTTTATCTGCAGTAATAGTTTTTATTCAAATAGTAATATCTGACATTTGGTGCAGATTCACTATGTGCCAGTGCAGAGTGCTTGGCATATTTCAAAATAGGCTTATAATCTCAGCTTTACAAATCAAGGAACTAAGTCTCATGGAGGTGGAGTAAGAGTATTTTCCACAGCCTCCTCACCATATCATAAATATCAGCTAACAGACTTAAATTTTACAGCTTGGTGCAAAGGCATTTTAAATGATATCAGATATGTAAAATTCTTCTTGGCCTCATCCACCTTTTTTTTTTTTTTAAGTGGAGACAAGTCCTGATGACGTGTTTAATTTTTTTTCAACATTTATTAATTTTTGAGAGACAGAGACAGAGACAGAGCGGGAGAGGGGCAGAGAAAGAGGGAGACACAGGATCCACAGGATCCGAGGGGACTCCAACCCACAAACTGTGTGATCATGATCTGAGCCAATGGCAATGCTTAACCAACTGAGTTACCCAGGTACCCCAAGGACTTGTTCAAAACTTAACCACCCACTATTACTAACTATCCTCACTTCGTGGGCCTAAGCATAATAAATGCAACTTGGATGATATACCTCCTCCTCAAGTAACTGACATTTCACTGGGATTCTTGGATAATCTGGAAACAAAATTCTGTACTTTTTGTTATCATAGTCATTGCATTTGCAGTCATCTGGTATTCAGTAGAAAGAGTACCAGGACTCAAAACAGGAGAAAATGTAGGAGTCAGAAAAACTGTAGTTTGTGTTCAGGTTTTGCCCCTTCCTAGCTCATGACTTTGAAAAATTCAACAATCTATGTGTAGAGGCAAGAAATTAACGTTTATTGAGAGCCTGCTATGTACCAGAAAATATTATTTAACTCACAGAGGTTTTGCTGAATTAAATAAAATGCTGCACAATAAAAACTTATTGCAACATTATGCAATATAAGTTGTAAGTTGCAATACTAACAACAATTATTATTATTACTACTATATTATTGATCTGTCCAGAGCTGTTGCAGAGATTCTTTCATATGAAGTTGTGCCCAGCTAACACAATGGTTAAATGCAATTAAAAGTGCTGTATACCCTTAGAAATATATCTAGATATAAAAGTGGATTGGATTAAGCAGTGCTAAGGAGTTTTCATTAAATGGAAGAAAGTCAGCATGTATCTAATAAATATCTTTTTTGTATATGGTGCACTAGACTTGCCTATGACACCGGACACACAATTTTAATGTGAAAGCACTTATATGTAACCAGCAGATAAGGCTTGCTGTTCCTGCAGGCACATACATCATCTATGAAAGTCATTCCCCTACTATACTCAATTAATTAATTCAGTCTGATAAGGATTGTTAACATCACTTTAGAGTAAACAGGCATCTGTTAAATAGATCTTTCCAGATATTTGGCATATGCAGAAGTGTGGATGAAGACAGTGAGGCTAAGGCCATATTTTGAATCAGTGTAACAAAATGCAACAGGTTTCAAACACTGTAAATATCTCCCTATAGTATAATGTCTAGATACTAATATAGAAGCAGCTCCAAAAGATTAAAAATATGTGAGACTATATGAATATCACAACAGAATTTATAAATAGGACTTATAAGACAAAGAAACTGTGAAATAAGAAAAATAGTGAAGATAAAGAAAACGAAAATTCTATTTTAAACAAATGCTCATGTAATAAGCCTGTCTACCTGCTCTCTTACTCAGGATTTAGGCTTACTCTTGGTGCTTAGAGATTTTTTCAAAGGCAAAAATACTTAGATCTTGCCCCTTTGCTTCATTTACACTAAGACTGGATTGTTAAAGTGGCAACTAGTATTTGGAAAGAGAATTTGATTCAGTTCTCTTGCTAAGCCCCATTTCAAGAATATAGTGGGTTCACCGGAGGGCAGAGATCCTATGATCAACAGTGATTTGAAAGTCAGAAAGGGTAACTAGGTTATCTCCTTCAGTCCCTAGGCTTTTAATTTTTATCTCAATTACAGTAATATAAAGAAATATTTGCTTTCATGCTTTTTGTACATCACCAATTTACAGTGAAAAATATTATTTAGCTTACAAAACTATTCCTTGAGATAATTAATATATTTGGAGGAATCTGGGACATTGTAAACTGTCTTAGTACTTGCCTCTCATTAAAATTAAAATTAGATTTAAGCCATATCATTTGCACTGTGCTACACATCAGAATTCAGATAAATCATCACATTAAAATATGAATGTTTGCTGAAGCTAAATACGTGACAGTTTAACATTCTAATTTCTTGCTTTTTAAATCAGTTGTTACTGGCCAGAGCAGTTTTGGGGTGAGATGGTAGATGGATGAGCAAAATATTAAGTATGTTTTCACTGAAATAGTCAAATTTTGACTATCAAGCATATATCTAAACTTTATAGCACCTGCTCCTTTTATTATGATTTTGATATTCTTATCAACCTTAAGATAAATTATATCTTTAAAATGGTAATAAATTTTAAAAATTCTAAAATCCCTCATATGTAAAATTTTTATTTTCAATTATTTGAGGGTCATTCACAACAATCTCATATTTATCTCTTAATAATACAGTGTCCTACCTTATCATAATATTTATCTCCCAAACAAAAAATCACTGATATTAGTTGCTGAAATTAATAATTTCTAGTTGACTATTCTAATCAACTAGTCTAAGTTTATAGTGGACAATATAACTCATACCTTTCAACATAAAAAATGAAATTTGTTTAGCTCTGTTAATATACAATTTTTAAAATATTCTTTTTTTAAATGCTGAGATGAGAAAAACTATCAATTTTTCATTATGTTTTATGAAAATAATTTGGCTTTGATATATAAATTAATGCAAATAATTTTTAAAATTATTGTTAAATTTAAAATTAATAATTAAAATCTAATCAGACTGAAACCAATAAAATTATGACAAGCTAGTGTTAAAGTTTTTATTTAAATGCACAAGAAAAAAACTACTTTCATTTGAAATTCAAGAAAATGTCAAGAGATGGAATTGAGAAGTTGGTAAGCAAATTTGTAAAGGACATGGTGTTACTTGGCAATGGCAAAGCACCCAAGGGGGAAACTTTAAGGGATAAGTAATGGTGAGTTCAGAAATAAATGTTAATAATCTGAGGTGAAAGCAATGATGTTGAAAGATAGGACCCGATAAAATAAAGATATGTTTAGAAAAATGGAAAGTATGAAATTGGGTGCCAAGTAGAATATGGGTATCCAATCAGGTGACAATGAGTGAGAAAGACAAAGATATTCAAATTTTTAGTTTAGAAGTTTAATGCATATCAACACAATTCAAAAAGCAATACATGTAGAGAGGACAGTTAGTCTGGTTTTATTATTGTTTGTGTCCCTCTGTTTTAATGTACACTACTGAGAGGAATAAAGAACTCACTGGAACAAATAGGATCCAAAACACTCATACCACCTCCGAGGACATGTAATAGGAAAATTAAACTACTTAAAAATCAGATCTTGCCAGAGATTCTACATCATGGAAGTCATATGAATGGACAAATCCCTCACAGAAGAGGAAGTAGATCATGAAGACAAAATAAAAAGGCAGAAGATACATACTTGATTATATACCCTTTAAGATTCAAAGAAAAAGATGATTCCACAAGGAGAGAAGGAAGAAGTCTGATTAGTGTGAACGAGGAGGTGGTGTTACAGCCAAAATCAGTATTTAGTGGACGGAAGTGCTAAAGGCAACTGTGATCTTGGAAATTAGGAAGTAACTGAGGACTTCTATAGTTTTTGTTTTTGTTTTTGTTTTTTTTTTTGGGGGGGGGGTTTAATGCTGGTGGAGAATGGAAGCCAGAATGAATGAGTTATCAATTGAAAGTAAAATTTTTCAAAATAGATTAGAAATGGTGACGTCATTTGTGATTTGAGATAACAACTTATTCTCAAAAAGACTGAAGACATTTTTGTTTGCAGTATTTTACTTATTTGCATCTTTTTTTCTCTTCCTTTCTTTTCATTCATTCATTCTTTTTTTCTTTTTTCTTTTCATTTGACTACACTTTCACAACATAGAAGTAATCTCATAAATATATCCATTTTTTTCCATTTTGTACTAGCTCACTTTCCTGTCAATCTGGTTAATTTTATAGTTTTACTTTATTAATTTTTGAAAACTATAACTCACTAAATTACAATGGATAATCTATTTCAGGGATTCCCCTTCATATTACTTTTTCACTCTCAATATACATACCACATTAATAACTGGGGGATCCACACCTTTTAATAGCTTCTTCATGTTTTATTTTTAATTTAACCTCAGCATTCAAGGGAAAACTAAATCAGTACTCACAATTGAAGAAATTAAAACATTAAAAGTTTAGATATTTAGGTAGAGAATCTAATATTAAGGTCCCTTTTAAGATACTACTATATATGAACATTTGAAAACAGAAGGAAAAAATGTGTTCCTTTGTTAAAAGATATAAAATTTAGCTAAAGTTTAGAATCATTTTGCTAAGGCGCCTGAGTTAAACAAATGTTTAAGGTCAAGTTGATGATGTAGTAAAGCATGTGTATGCTACTTGTTACAGATGAACTTTGACTTATCACTATTCACTATTACTCTATGATACAAATATTTTTTTTCAATATATGAAATTTATTGTCAAATTGGTTTCCATACAACACCCAGTGCTCATCCCAAAAGGTGCCCTCCTCAATACCCATCACCCACCCTCCTCTCCCTCCCACCCCCCATCAACCCTCAGTTTGTTCTCAGTTTTTAAGAGACTCTTATGCTTTGGCTCTCTCCCACTCTAACCTCTTTTTTTTTTTTTTTTCCTTCCCCTCCCCCATGGGTTTCTGTTAAGTTTCTCAGGATCCACATAAGAGTGAAAACATATGGTATCTGTCTTTCTCTGTATGGCTTATTTCTTTTTTTTTTCAACTTTTTTTTTTTATTTTTTTTTATTTTTGGGACAGAGAGAGACAGAGCATGAACAGGGGAGGGGCAGAGAGAGAGAGGGAGACACAGAATCGGAAACAGGCTCCAGGCTCCGAGCCATCAGCCCAGAGCCTGACGCGGGGCTCGAACTCAGGGACCGCGAGATCGTGACCTGGCTGAAGTCCGACGCTTAACCGACTGCCCCACCCAGGCGCCCCTCTGTATGGCTTATTTCACTTAGCATCACACTCTCCAGTTCCATCCACGTTGCTACAAAGGGCCATATTTCGTTCTTTCTCATTGCCATGTAGTACTCCATTGTGTATATAAGCCACAATTTCTTTATCCATTCATCAGTTGATGGACATTTAGGCTCTTTCCATAATTTGGCTATTGTTGAGAGTGTTGCTATAAACATTGGGGTATATGATACAAATATTTTTGTCAAAATCTTTCCCATTGTGTCTTTCCCCTGAGCTGGCAATTGCTAGTATAAAATCCTATGGCAATTGCTATGTTACAAACTATACATCAGTAAATATCTCTCACTGAAATCAACCTAAATTATTCTGATGTCCATACATCATTTTTTAGATGCAAGCCTGAGACATCATTAGCACTAATGATGTGAGGCTGCATTTTGTTGATACCTATTGCTATTTAATGACCCAACTACTTGAGGCAGTTTTGATAATTTGAAAAAAAATGATAGAAAATCATCCAGTATTTGCTCCAGGAGAGATTTGATTACAACTTATTGACTAAGCAAGCCTACATAAAAGGTTTTCTGCTATCCTAGGAGAAATGATAAAAAAAATTAATATTAAGTAAACCTCTAGGCTGTCAAATTATTTTTGTTTAAAATGAAAATATTCTGTATTATTTCAGTTATAGTTACTATAAAATTGTTTAATTGTTTTCAAATTTAAAGGAAATAAAGGTAATATTTGATTACCAGGTTTAAAAAAAATGTGTTTTTATTTTATTTTATTTTATTTTATTTTATTTTATTTTATTTTATTTTATTTTATTTTATTTTATTTGACAGAGACAGAGAGAGGGGTTGGGGAGAGGCAGAGAGAGAGGTGGACAGAGAATCCCAAGCAGGCCCACTCTGTCAGCACAGAGCCCAATGTGGGGCTCAAATCCCACAAACTGTGAGATCATGACCTGCGAGTAAATCAAGAGTCAAACGCTTAACCCACTGAGCCACCCAAACGCCCCTCAAGTTTTTTTTTAAGCATGTACCCATTTTTAAACATGTACCCATTCACTGATACACATACTTAAAAGGAAATAAATTGTATATGTTAAGATTTTCTGGCCAGGAAATCAAATAGAATGTGGCCGTAAGTACATGAAGTCCCTAATACACCACTGAGACAACCAGTATTTGTCTCACATTAATAGCTCTTTTCAATTAACCTGAAGACATTTTTAATGTATTAATAATGAACCTTTATAAAATGATTCCCTTAATAAGATATACTGACACAATCAAAAGTTTGAATTTTAGTTTATAATCTGGGTCTTCGATGTTGGAAGGGCATGCGAAAACATTCTCACTAGCAATTTCAAAACTTCAGCAAGAGCAGAAAAACATGTTTCTTCAATAACAAAAAATATTTAAATCATTAACCTAATTAACATTTTCACCTGATCTTCATTTAATGTGCAAACGGACAGTTGACAACAATAATTACTCAACTACAAACTAAGTGGTCAATTAGATACACAATTACCCAATTTGCATGCACAGAAGTGAATTTCAACACTAAAAAGTTATTCCAAAGCATTCTATATATAATATAGATATATAATTTGGTCTGTAATCAAACTATGTAAACTTTATCTACCTTTTTTCAAACGTGTACCTAGAAAGAAACATTCCCTCTTACTATTAAAATGACTCATATTACAAATAATGGAGTAATGATGTAGGTATTTTGAAAAATTAAGATTATCATATTTATGTATATCACTGTTATGGTATATGACAATCATTCCATTCAATCAAAGTCCCTTATACAATCATGTACTATTCTTTTATAGTTAAAACATTAAACACAGAGTCTTCTGCAAGATTCAATTCAGTATGTAATGCAAAGATTTAGTCTTATAGGAGCTTTATGTTAAGAACCAACGGGGTAATATAAGGTACATATGTGTCTAAAGAGAAGATAGAAAGTTCTAAAAAATATAATAGTTGCAAAAATTTTTACAGTATGTAAACAGCTTCTTACATATAAAACAAAGTTAAGTTCAAAAGTACTAAAAATGTTAAAGCATTTGATGGGACAATGAGTATAATCTATTAGCTCATCCAATAACATAAATATCTACTTATTACTGTGTTGCAAGCATTGTGTTAATTAATAGGAATAAAAAAGTAATAGATTTTTTAGTCAAATCCTTTACTCTTCTTTCAAGCTAGAAATGGGTCTTTCATCTAATTTAACGGTAAGATATTTGAATTTCTACAACTGTTTTATGACACGGAAGCCTCAAAATACACAGAATTCATTTTAGGACTCCAAAGTTTATGCCTTACATGCAATTGTAGTTATTTAGGAAGTAGGGTTTTCATGTTAAAGTAGCATGCATTTCACTTAGTTTTTTATATAGTAAGAATTGAAAAGAATGTAAATAAGTCCAATTTTCCCAAGTTTGTAGACACTGGTTGCAGCCCAAATGAATTTCCATTCCTTCCCCATATCCCATTATTTCAAAGGTTAAGTCTACAGACTCCAGGAAGAATATCTGCCATCACAATCTTTCAAGAATTCCACTATACAAGGTCTTTCTATATGTTTTCATTTAATAGGCTCTGGTTCTATCTAATATAACTCTCTAGTGTATCACACTTTTAGGGTGGGATATTTCATTTTCCCTATGTAATAGACCCAAACTCATTAGACAACACAAAATATTTGTTACTTTCTTATCTGGAAATTTGAGAGTCTGCATTTCTCAGGATCCAGCAGTATAAAATAAGCTTGCATTCACTGTTTCACTATTGACCAGTTTTATATCTGCAATTACTTTTTGAGAAAGCCAGGATTGTTTGGGACTTCTACTGACCCTTTCTCAAGCTTTGTCTCAACAGACGGGAACCAGCTGTAGGTTTAGCAGTTTGAGCTTCATATAGAATTCTGGCCATTGAAATTTTCAATTTATATCTTAATAATTGTTAACTATGTCTAGGTCATATAGTATGTGTATGACACTTTAAGAATTGTCGGGGCACCTGGGTGGCTCAGTCGGTTGAGCGTCCGACTTCGACTCAGGTCACGATCTCGCGGTCCGTGAGTTCGAGCCCCGCGTCAGGCTCTGGGCTGATGGCTCAGAGCCTGGACCCTGCTTCCGATTCTGTGTCTCCCTCTCTCTCTGCCCCTCCCCCGTTCATGCTCTGTCTCTCTCTGTCTCAAAAATAAATAAACGTTAAAAAAAAAAAAGAATTGTCAAAGATGCTGATCTTTACTGATGTTCTACTCCACTGCTATTATATATGTATAAATAATACTGTATTAGAGTTAAAAATCATCATCATAATTGCTGGCATCACAGGACAGCTCTTTAGTGACAGTATTCCCAGAAAGAATCAATGATTTTTAATATGAACTATTATTTTTAATAGACATGGTTTTAAATATTTAAAATAAACTTAACAGGTTATCTGATTCAGTTTCAAGGCTAATCATTTTCCCAACATTTCTTCTTAGAGAATAGAACAGATATGTACACTATGCCAAATTAAATACTCTAAAGTTGCCTTAAAAGACTATTTTTAAACTATGTGGAGGTTTGGATTACAATTCCTTTAAATATTTTCTAAACTAAAATTATTGAGACCACTCTTTATAGAATAGTCCTTTCTTGTTAAATTACCCATCCATGTATCTGTTAATGTAAAACCCCATTATTTTCTGGGAAACTTATATTCTTCTTGCCCCTCTAAACTGAGTTTGGATGGTCTTTTATTCAGAAACATCTTAGAGTCCTCAATTTTCACAAGAAATTATTCTTACCTTACAAATCATTTGGTCCCAACCGACTTACATGAAAGCATATATTCCACTGAGAGATACAATAATTTTGGAAATTTTTGATAATTTTGAATAATTTAAAGATCTCATCTGTCATTTCCTACAGATTAGTGGTTTTTAAACTCCAGTGTTCAGAAGAGTCACCTGGAGTGCATGTTAAAGATATGAATTAGCTAATATTGAATTAAGACACTGGGGATGGATCTAAGGTTATTTTCTATTAAATAACTCCTACAACTAGTAGGTAGGTAATTTAAAAATATGGTCTATCTCCTGATAATATATTTATTGAGAACTGTATCAGGAACTCGTTGAAATACTAAATATGACTAAAATAAATTTATTTCATTTTAAAACAGCCTTGATTAATAATAAAATGTATTTTTTGTACTGCTAAGGCCAGAATAGAAACACATATATTTTTTAAAGTCTTAAATTTGTCATAGGGCTTTTATCTTAAATCCTAAGGTTCCAACTTTTCTTAAAAAGGAAAATATACTGGGAAATATATATTTTTTAATTCCTTTAAATAATTCTGGGTCAAATAATATTAAATTAAAAATAATTTAGAAATTCTATTAAACATACCCACATTTTGAGTCAAACTGAAAATATTTCTTTATGTACCTTTGAACTCTTTTCCTATAACCTATTAAATCTGCCTTAGCATCCTAAGAAAAAAATGCATTCAATTTTTGTCTTTTTAAAAATTTCAACAGGGATTCCAGGGTGGCTCAGTCGGTTAAACATCCGATTTTAGCTCAGGTCATGATCTCATTGTCCCTGAGTCCAAGCCCTAAATCAGGCTCTGTGCTGACAGTTCCCTTGGAACCTGCTTCGGACTCTGTGTGTGTGTGTCTCTCTCTCTCTCTGCCCCTCCCCCACTTGAGCCCGAGCTCTCTCTTAAAAATAAATAAAACATTAAAAAAACTTTCAACATAGCCATTCTCATTTTATCTAGTTCCACTGTGTCTAATATAAATTGACCCTTTCTGGTGAAAAAAATGTGAAATTAATTTGATAGTATTTGTGGTAGGAAACAGAAATATTTCCTACCATATAGCACTGTAATTTCATGTAAATTTATTGTTATACAATTTCAGAAGATTTTTTTAAGGAGTAATAAATTCTAATGTATTTATAAAGATGTAGCCTTTCTAGGAAAAATCCAGATATATTTTATCTTTTCTATTTCAATTAAAGTATGCATTCATATTAGAAAAATGCATTGAGCAATGTAGAAATGAATAAACAGAAAAATAAAATATGCATACACCAGTGGTACCAGTGTTTCTCAAACAGTGCAATAAAAATTTAATTTAAAATTTAATAAAAAGTGCATTTGTCCTTCATGTACTTTTAAAACCTTGTAAAGGTAAAAACATACAAACGCTTAACAAGGTTAAAAAAAACCAGTAATATAAGGAAATATGTGATATTATTGGAAGAGAAGATAAGTGCCATGAGAGTTCAGGAGAGAAGAAGCAATTCATCCAGTTTAACACTTCTATTGTGTAACAGAAAAAAAAATAGAGTGAGAGGTTAGGTGAAGCAGCCAAGTTCACACTGCTGGTTAATGGCCCAAATATTTCTAGGTGATAAGGAGATCCTTATGATTCCAGGCATCATAAAAATTTCCAGTAATTCTTTGAAAATGTAGGGTTTCTTTTATGTGAACCTGAAATAGAACTGCACTAGGAGTGACTTTATTTCTACCATATGTTAAAATAACTATATTATCCTCAAGATGAATTTAATCAGAACTGTGAGAATTGGGTTATCTCCTAAACAGCAGTCAAGGAAATTGATTTTTATATTTTTCAAGATTAAGAAGAGCTAGTAAATATTACTGAGTGGGAAAACTAAAACTCTAATTCTCCAATATGTCTTATCGTGTTTCTTTCAAAAAGACCAATCTAAGAGTGAATGTTGTCATTTGCTGTCACAAAGTGTACTTTAAGGAAAATACAAAATTCTAAATGGTTTAAGAATGACTAGTTGTAATATATGCAAATATATGAAAATATTTAATATATTCACATTCAAATATATATTTGTTATATAATATAGGTAATAGATGTACCTATACATACATACATATATATATATATATATATATATGCATACATGCATATGTTTCTATATGTATATATACACATTGGATATTTTGGAAAAATAAATACGCACATTCACTTTTAGAGCTGCCAGAACAAAATACCACAAACTGGGTGGTTTAATGAATGTAAATTTATTGTCACACAGTTCTGGAGGCTAGAAATATGAAATCAAAGTATCCACAGAGTTGGTTTCTTCTAAGGACTGTGTCTGTCTCTTTAGTTTGTAGATGACTACTTTCTCCTTGTATTCTCACATAGTCTTCCTTATGTGTGTGTCTGTGTCTGTGTCCAAGTTTTCCTTCCTAGAATACCAAACTTACATTGGATTAAAACCTACCCTACTGATTGCATTTTAATTTAATTACTTCTGTAAAGGTTCTGTATCAAATAAGGACACAATTGGAGGTAATGGGATTTATGACTACAACTTATCTTTTTTGTGTGGGGGAGGGGAGAATATAATTCAATCCATAAAATTAGGTTATAGTTATATGAAATTATACTGTAATATAACATGAATATCTTTATGTACACTACAGAAACAATGGCAAATCAATTTATATTTATCTATACAAACCTCCTAAAGAGGAGGTTTTGTGTTAACTTAATATTTTCAAAGTTCAGTCTATCTACTACACATTTTAATCATTTGATTCAGATGTTTAAGGATCAAATTCTATTTGTTGGTTTGAGTTTGCAACATCCAAAATTTAATCCTTTCTATTTCAGAATTTGTGACACTTGAGGAAATCTCTGTGTTAAAATTGATTTGGAAGAGAAAAGTCTATCATAATTTGCTCATCCTGCTGTATCCAGTGAAAATTAGAAATGTGGAAATAACCTAAAAGTTGTCATTGGCTGTTCTGTGGACTTTGGAGCATTCCAAATAGTATCAGAATAACCCAGCAATGGTAAGGCAGGTTGGTAGATGGTGTACAAATTTTAATTTTTTAAGTTTATTTATTTTTGAGAGAGAGAGAGAGAAAGAACACACACGCACAAGAGGGGGAGGGTCAGATACAGAAGGAAAGATACAATCCCAAACAGGCTCCACACTGTCAGTACAGAGCTACCACATGGGGCTCAATCATATGAATCATGAGATCATGATCTGAGGCAAACCAAGGGTGGGACACTTAACCAACTGAGCCACCCAAACTTTAATTTTAATTCCACCTTATACAAGCAAAGATGTACTTATTTACATTAAGATAAAGTGATAGTGAACTTTTTCCTAATCCATTTCCTGTAAATGTATAATATGTGTATAATATTATAAATGGGATATATAATATATATGATGTATATATGATATATATGTATATATATGATACTTATACACACATATATCACAAAGGCCTTTTTAATGTTTGAAAGCTCTTAGGGTTTGTTTTGTTCTGTTTTGTTTACACTTTTACCTGCAAGATATACAGAGCCTTTTAGATATGTGTTCATGAAAAATGCTAAGGATTTCAGAGATATAACAGGTTATAAGGGACCTGTTACTTGTTACCAGAGAACCACAGAAGGGCACTAAATCACTTGTAGAAATTGGCTAAAATGACAACTAGAATGCATATTTCTCTCTTCAAGGATGTGGAAAGAAGCCTTCTGACAAAAATAATCATCATCATCATCATCACAGAAATTCATCTATCAGGCTTAAAATATATTTCTATGTACTTAATATGATATCTAAAGTTTAGCTGTTAAAGAAAATTGAGAGTATGAGGAGGCAGAAGAGTCTGTGTGGAATGGCTAAATTAGCTGAAAGGTCACTTTCAAATGGTTGTTCTTAGAATGTTTTTACCTACTTCAGAATAGAATTTAATTATGAGATGGTATATAAATTACAGAAGAAGCTGAACAAAATCTATAAATAAAATTAGGATTTGCAATATACCATCAATAGAAGAGAATAGTTATAATAAGAAAAAAACACCTATTTTTATTGGTTTTAAATTTAGACTATAGGATGACTTTTTGGAATATTGAGCAAACACATACACACATTATATGTGTGCATACATATGGACACTTACACATACACAGAGATGATTCCTTCTTTATTTAAGTCATACATTTTAAAAGCATGAGATTTTAGAATTGTTAGAAGTGTAGAATTCTAAGCCATGGAAAAGCAATTCTTCTCACCCATAGCAATTTGCTAACTTTAGGTGAAAACACAAAAGAAACATTAGATTTTTGTGGCCTGAAATTACAAGTTGAATTATAAAATAACAGACATTAAGATGTCAACCCTCATATCCTGTTCAAAACATAAATCAATCTAGTATTTTTCTGGAACTTTCTAAGTATCCATTATTCCTTATATCTCCTCATTTTTTGTGGTAGTTGTGCTTATACTACCAAAAACTATAAAATAACTTTAATTACCACTATCACTGACCCACTAGGTATTTGTATTCCAACCATGGTTAAATCACACTTTCAATGTTTAAATCTCCTAGGAACATAGCCTGTAGATATAAGTTAACCAGAGGCCTCTTTTTGGGGGTGGGGGTGGGCAAGATGGAGGTGGGCATTAATCTGTTTCATTAAGCATTTACAACTAAAAGAAACTAATACTTTGATGTCCTTGCCAAATTATCCAAACTTAATCCAATTATAATTAATTAATAAATTATCTGAATTCATTGTGAACAATCACTCAAAAATTGATTTCAATTATATTGATTATTGATATTATAGAAGTTCTAAATATTAAAAATATATTCATATTTACTGACTTGACTTTCAAAATAGGTTTATTTTCTCATTGGCTTAATGTAAATAAATTCAGGATATTTAAAAATATATTCTGTCATATTTCCCAAAAGAAATATTAATATACTAAGTCCACATTTTCTATGACTGATATTCAAGTTGGCCAGTCAGCATTTTCTTGGATACCTGCTATGTTCTGACCAATATAACCATTCTTCAGTAAAAACACAAATAGAATTTCCATTTTCTTGTCTTTAAATTCCTTTTCAACTTCCCAGATAATTACACTTCCCTAGATAAACAATGGAGGCTTTAGAATCACTTAGATCCACACAAAACACTTGAGATTAAGGTTGCTTACTCAGATAATGAACCAATCTCAGTCTTTGAGAATATTTGTCATGTTCTTTGAGCCTTGAAACAGGTTATTTGAGGGGGAGGAGAGAATGGAGGGAGTCAGAGAAAGTTAAGAGAGGATATATTGCGTTATTTATATCTAAACTTTAGTTAACTCAATAGTAAGTATTATGTTTCAGACATGAACTCTACGTTTTCATAAAACACTTTCTCACATGTTAACTCTAGATTCAAATTTGAATTCATTTGTTTGCTTCTGAGTGTTAAGATACAACCCTTGTGTCTCTTCTCTGAATCTCAATTCCTGGCACCATCACTGGAACACAGAGGCCAGCACTCAATAAATATCTGTTAAATGGAGAAGTTTTAAAGGAATGACAGAAATTGATTTTTAAAGTCGGGCATCTAATAGAAAATTCAGTGATAACATACTGAAGGTAGATATTCAGTATTAACTTCTTCATAGTTTGGAAAAATAATTCATTGTTATTAAAAACCACAAAGGGGAGGGTGGAAAGAAGAGAAAAATTTACTCAAGAAGTCACAAGGGGAAAGGAGAAGAGGGAGGAGGAAGGGGAGAAAAAAGAAGAGAAGGAAGGAAGGAAGAGGGGGGGAGGAGAAACTTTCTGTAATGGGATATACACTATTGGATATGTACCACTTGCTCAGAGCTATGTTTAACACTCGCAAGCTTACCAACTCATTTAATTCTGAAAACTGAAGACAATTCTATGGCACGGGCATTATTTCTTTCTACAGAAGAGGATACTGAATATCTGAGAGGTTACAAGACCTCCCCCACACGAGAGCTAGTAACTGACCAAGAGGCAAAACCACATATCTCTGCTTTACAGCTTGCACTATTGTCTCTATTCCATATTCCTATATTGCCAGGCTCTTTCCCAGGTAAGAATAACCAAGCAAAGTTAAAACCTTGCTTTGATTTTTAATTTTATGTAAACTCTGGCTCTGTGCAGAACCAGTGGCAGAGGGCAAGGTCTTGTGGAGCTGCCAGGAGAGAGCATGTTGAGATAAACTGAGCACACAGTTAATTAATGGGAAATAAGATTATGACACTGTTGCTGACTTCAAAGGCTAGACTTGCTCCGATATCTGTGGAAGCTGGGACAGTGGAAATAGAGAAAAGACTCTCAGAAAATGTTTTTAACTACAGAGATCTACAAGCGTAAATTGGAATGAGACCAAGAGGAATATAAAATAATTTGTTAAGAGAGTACAAAGATCCTACTTCTCTTTTAGCACAGAATCATGCTCATTTCATATATTATGTCCTGGTGATATATTTGGGGGATATATTTGGGTGATATATTTGAGGGATCTAGGGACAAATTATGTAAACAACAAACTGTCATATTTATAGAATATATACCTCTTTGAGAAAGTGCAATTTTACTTATCTGTAATTCACTAATATGTCTGGAGAAGTATGAATCAAAAGGCTATGATTTATTTTGGGTGCCTTCCTCAAACCACACACAGACTCCTGGTTAAAATTCAATATGACTGTATTTAGTTGATATGGCCATTAAGAAATGTGAAAGAAGTGTCAGAGACTTGAGCTTAGAATCTAACAAACTTGCTTTTGACAGTTCTGTTATGCAAGAGTTCTGTGACTTTGCATAAATGATTCCAATATTTTGAGTCTCAATCTCATATACCAATAGGAACAGTAATAAGTATATCCTTCTTATAAAGAGAGAAAGAACATTAAAACACTTTGAAACCAGTAAAGTCTTATACAAGTTTCTATTGTTTTTGTCATCCATTTATTGAGCAAATACTTTTTGAATATTAAGTTTTGTGCAAACACTGTGATAGGCACAGCAGGTGTACAGTAGAATGAACTCCATGCCCTCCTGGTACTGAAGGCTAATGGAAAATATATTATCTTTATTAGCAGCAACACAGTAAGTATTATTGATGTTCTGCATGCCCAGTTCTGTCTTAGGTATTTTATGTACATTAATTCATATCAGGCTCTCAACAATCTTATTCTCTCAAAGATCACATTCTCATATTTTCATATACAGGCTGTTACGGGAAAGATTGAAATCTGACTTATGTAAGCATGTACTTCAGAAAGACCACAGCAACTTTTCTAGAGGTACCAAAACAATGGGGGGTGGAATATTGAAGCAAGGAAAACAAGTCATGATGCTGTTGTTTTAGCATGATTATTATGAGAGAGAGAGAGAGAGAGATGTTTTCTAGAAATACACAGAAAGAATGACGCTAGAAATATATCAGAGATAGATAGAGTAGATATGATTTTGCAATTGGATAGTCGGGTTGTGAATACAGAATCCCAAGAGAAGCTTATATAACAGAGATAGGGGAACAAAGTTAGAAGGATCTAGTTTAGTTTTGGATATGTCTATCAAGTCCCCCATGGTATATGCCAGGAGAATTATCAGCTGGGCTGTGTGGTAGATGGGTAATGAGTGAGAGCAGAAGTAGGAACTGTTTACTGAGATCAAAGGCAATGTTTAGACAAGTAGGAGGAATACTGAGAAAACACCTGGACAAAGAAGTTAAAGTGACAGAGTATTTCAATAACAAATTCATGTATATAATCATATGTATATATAATTAGAATTAAATGCTGCCAAGTTAGTTTACGTAAAGTCTTAGAGATTTCCTTTGAATTTGGTCAAAAGGATGTTGTTGATAACCTTCATGAGATACTTTCAGAGGAATGGGTTTGAAGGCAGTAAAGAGAAATACCAACTGAAAGGAAAACATTTTTCTCTATTCTATACTCATAACATTTTTTATATCTCTACTCACAGCATTTTATATATCAGATTTTTATCTCACAACTCAATTCTGAAACTATCTACCCAGAGTTAGCACAGACACCACAAGTTAAGAGTCCAGTCACACAAGACTGCCCCCCATTTCAGATGTCAATCACAGGTCTGAGCTTCCTGTACTTGTGACTGACCAGCCATAAGCTGGGGTTTGCCATGGTCCCCCTCAGTGTTGGGTAATTGGGTAAAATGGCTCACAGGACTCATATAAATGCTTTATTTACTATTACTGGTTTATTATAAAGGATACAACTCAGTAATAGCCAAATGGAAAAACACACATATGGCAAGTATGTTGGTAAGAGTATGGAGCTTCCATCTTCTCTCCAGGGGCAGCACCCTTTCAGCATCTTAATGTGTTCAGCCATCTGGAAAGTCTCCAAGTATCGTCATCTCGTTTTTTTATGGAGGTCCCATTATGGAGGCTATGACTGATTAAGTCATTAGCCATTGATGATTAACACAATGCATAGTCCAACTTTTGTCCCTGGAGATAAGATGTGGGGCTAAATGTGCCAACCTTCTAAATACATGGTTGGTTCTTCTGGCAATCAATTCCAATCCCCCAAGGATCATCTAATAAATGCAGGTACCATGGAAAGGGGTGAATAATGAATAACAAAAGATGTTCCTTTTTTCCCACCACTCAGAAAATTCCAAGGGTTTTAGAAGCTCTGTGCCAGGAAATGGGGATGAAGACTGAATTTATATTTCTTTTTAGATCAGCGGCAGCAATTGAATCAGGTTTCAGAGTGAGTGACAAGTGAGGAAATGAGGACAAGTATAAACTTTTCAAGAATATGGGTGCTATGGGGAATCGGGATTGGAAGGGCTAAGAAGACTGAAAGAAAAAAGGGAGAATTGTTTTGTCTAAATTGTCTGAAGTATAGAGTGGGCAGGGCCAATCCACAGACTTAGACAAGCTCTGGCAGAGGTAAAATATCACACTGAGAGAATAATGACAATAGTTATCCTCGGAGTCAGTTTTGACTTGTCAGGCTTCCCAAAGTGTCGCATAAGCAAGTGAGTAATGTCTTTTTTTTTCCAGGATTAGTCTTAATTGAGTAAGTGTGACATTCTCATCCCATCCAAGAACTTCTGTATCTTTGGGAAGGCTATAACCCCTGTCCTGCATCTGGGCTCCATTTGGATGTTCACATCATCAAAATGGGTCTTAGTGCTTAGTCTTGAAGGCCCTTTTCAAGAGCTCTGTCTGAAGACAGAGATTTGTTTATAAAGGGAAGGAATAAAGAAATAATTTTTTTAATCTGAGGATGTTATATACAGAACAGAAACCAATATACTTTTTTTCTCCATTAGTTTTACATACTTATCTATTTATGCTTTCAGAATGGACAGTTCTACTAACAATTTCCTGAGCCTGGTGACAAGTCATACGCAAGGGATCACAGCATTATGAGCAAATACTTTGTGTCATCAGGTTGCCAACAGGTAAAAATGAAACACTTTGCACCAAAGGTGTAGACTCCTTGTGAAAAGTGTAACAGCCTGTGAATTAGAAAACATTCCTCTGCATGAGACATGTGTTCAAATGTAGAGCTTGAAATCCAGGCCTTTGGTTTTGCATGGAAAGATGAAGACATGACTAAAAGATGATGACAACTGAAATGACATCTTGAGGAAAAAAATAACAGGACACACTATCTAAATCAGGAAAGGCAAACAAAGTGGAATATTTTAGAGAGCAATAATTTTTTACATAACATGGGAAATATTCTTGTACCATTATCAAGGTTATAAAAACTTGGTGGGAGACATTTATATTATATTGCAATCATTAGGTATTTTGAAATGTACTTGGACTCTCAGGTAAGTAAGGTTCTTCCATATAGCATTATATAAAGTTTCATTTAGTATCCTAGAGATAATCTATTATAAAATTCTGATATTTTTTTTCACTGTACATATATGTAAAGAAAATTTTTATGCATGGGCAAAAATTTATTTATTCTAGTTTATCAAATAATACATATGGTTGAGGACAAATGCATTATATAAAATGCTACTCTATGCTCTATGTGTGCAAAATGTAGCAGGAATACCAATGATTTGGTCTAAAAATACGTAGTATTTATATAATGAGATCTAAAATTTAAGACTTTTATATTTTATTTAGTACTTATTATTCTGTAATGTATCTCCTTAGGCTTCATTTCCTCTTAATTCTGAAAAACAGCATTCCTTATTCATGTACTGACTGATCAAAGACTCATATGTAGCACAGTTCAGATTAGAAAAACAGATCTTGAGATTCATAAGCCCAATTCATGAAAAATTAATAGGGTCAAATCATTGTTTTCAATATTTTCTGGGAGAAACATGCAAATTGAAATTGAGGACAACATAGTACCTCCTAAAACTTTTAAAGAGAAAGTATTATTTTTAACCAATAGATACCTCCTCTATAATACTAGTTAAAATAAATCATTAATGCATTTTAAACAATATAGTTTTTGTATGTGTGATTTAATTAAAATTCTTTCACTTAAAATGCAAGATTTATCATCTAAAAACATACATAAGGAATTTCTCAACTAGAATGGCATTATAACAGATGCTGGTAGAATTTAAAAGTAATCAAACTGAAATAAATCACCACTGTGAGAAATTTCATTTTTAGTTTCAATATACTTCCTTTTAGAGAGATAGACCATGATAACTGGTATCTGAAATACAGTAATCGATGTGATAAAATCCTGGAAAGTATTATGAATTAAAAATAAATGAGCTAGACCCCAAAAGGAAGTTACAGAAAACAAAATAACTGCTTTATCAGCACTAGAGCAAGCTACATTACTGAGAGATTGCTGACATTGGAGAAGATAAGGCATTAATACTTAAAGGGAAGTGTGTCAATATGTTTTATTACTTTTGTCTCAGTAGAATGCACGTAGAATTCTGAAACTAGAATGGGCCAAGTGGAAGTCTTGGCCTGTTGCGTATCTGCTACATTGTCAAGACTGTCTCCTTGAACCAAACTGATGCCAGGGGACAACTTCTGGCCGCTACAGCAATCATACTATGGAGACTGCCTGCAGAGAGAAAATTTTCACATTGTAGCTTGTGTTATATGAAAACTACCAAGTATCTAAGAGGTGCCAATCAGTTTCTGACCACATAGAATACTGTAGAAAAAGGAAGTTCCTATTTTTGCTTTGATTTTATATTAAACAGAGCATATTTTTTACTATTGAATTTCATCAGCATTTGATCTACATTCTAGAGCAGGATTTCTCAGCCATGACACTATTGACATTATGGACCAGATAGTTATCTATTGTGGGGAGTCTTTCAGTTCATTGCAGGATAGTTAGCATCCCCAATCTTGACCCATTGGATCAAATGATATCCCAGCTCCAGAGTTATGAAAATCAAAAATGTCTCCAGACATTACCAATGTACCCTCCGGGACAAAATTGCCCCCATTGAGAACCACTATTCTAGAGTAATTATTTTAGTTATATAAATGTAATAGAATTTTATATTGAATAATTTTGACCTCTAGCTTATATCTATCAAAAGAAGATTTTAATATCTATTTTAAGGGACTGATGAGGCATAAATGACAAAATGAATGAGAGTATGACATTTCATATACTCCAATAGCTATGATTTTTTATTCATTCTCAGAACTTCTAATACAACATCTGTCTTCATACCATGTTCTTAGCGAATTTTTTTTATTTTTTAAAGTTTTTTTTATTTGCCTTTAACTTTAAAACTGATTTTGAAAAAAGGACATCTGAGTTACTCCTTTAAATTTTATTGTCTCATAAAACACACTATTTGAAAGAAGTCACAGTTTAACCATGCTAACCATCCAATCTAGTTAAGAGCCCTGAAGTTGCTACTTTAATAAGTGAATTCTATTATTCATTTAGTTGAATGAAATATAACATTAAATTATTTCACATTATTAGAAAGGGAACCTAATGATGGACATTTTAATGAAAACTTACAGATGATGCCCTTACTTGCTAAAATAGAACCCTGAATCATGGTCTGCCTAACTCAATATCATTTCATTATTCATAGTGTTTTCTAAATGTTTTAAGTCACAGTTTTTTTTAAATTTAAATAAAATAAGGGTCTTCTTTTTAGTTCAATTTTAACTTAAAAAATATTCATATATAAAAGGAATCCTTGGAGATTCTGAAAATATATTTCAGTCTTCATTTTTACTGATAATAAATCTACTGTTAGTTTAAATCTTGTTTCTTTTTTAAGTAATTTACCCTTACTCTCTGGTTACTTTTAATTTTTTTTTTTTCTGCAATTTTGCTATACTGGGTCTAGGTTTAGGAATTTTTTTTTATCCTGTTCAGGATTAAGTGTGCATATTCAAATTTAGGATTCATATATCTTCTTTTTTATAATTCTGGAAATGTAGCTTCCAATATCTTAAAATATTGTCTTTCCCTCATTTTCTTTCTTTTTTTTTTCCACTGCTTCATTTTATCATTCATATGCCTTTGTTATATTTACCCCTTTTTCCTCTTCAGGACTGCACCTTTGTAATTTCTACTATCTTCAAGTTTACTATTCTACTCTTGTTCAGCAAGTTACCGTTTAACCCATAGTTTAAATTTAACATCAATGCCTACATCTTAAAGTCTACATTTTAAAGCCAGATACATTTAAAATTTGACTTTTTAAACTATCTTTCAATGTTCTTTGTAATTTTCTTTTATCATTTGATGTTAAACATTCTTATTCTACAGTCTCACATTTTTCTGTTAACAAATGTCTATGCTGTGTTCATTATTCTTCATATTTTGTTGGACTATTTTCCTTCATATAGTTTATACACTATTATTATTAATCTATGTTTATTTTTTGACATGAGAGTTTCATTCAAACAGGGTCATAGCACTTCCTTACTATATATATATATATATCTATATATATAGTATATATATTAAGTGTGCATGTTCAAATTTAGGATTCATATATCTTCTTTTTATATAATTCTGGAAATGTATCTTCCGTTATCTTAAAAAATACACACACACACACACGCATTTATATGTATATAAAACATACAATAAAACTTGTATTGTGAGTAACTTGTTCTTCAAGTATTCTGCAAAAGGGGAAAACATTTATATAAATTTTAACAGATAAACAAGTGATGTCTTGCAATAGGAGTAGTACGTAACGCCAAACATCACATGATTACAACTGAGACAATCGCATTCTCTCTCTCTCTCGCTTGCTGGAGGATTGCGGATGATCATCTCCCATGCTACATGCTCTGTCTCAGGATGAGGTGTTTGGTAGAAATTAGTGATTTTTTTAGACGTTGGAAGGTGCCCACAACTGGCACTAGTGTATTTTTTGTCACTTCAAAGCACTATGGACAGTCCTTTGCTTTTCCATAGAAGAGTAAGCTTAGGAATGTTTTGCTTCATTCTAGGTCAGGCTGCCTGCAGATAGAGACCCTTTCCTCTGCTGCCTTATTGCCAGTTACATTACATACAGTATATGACAAGAGTTTATTCATACTGTATGGTAGTCAACAGCCATGTGAGCATATACAATGGCCCTCATGCAGGAAAAGATTCCTTTGAGCCAATAGATAGCAGGGATTCTGTTAGTGATAATGAAAGTCGTCCTACACAAAACCCCTCCTTTCTCTTGTCTCTTTACACCAGCCACGTGCACCTTTGAAGGTTTTCAAAGGTAACTGCAGGTTAATTTGTTTATTTTTCTTTATGTTTTGTATTTTCTTTATTATTTTGTATTATTACAGTAATCATTTTTATATGAATATTTTTGGGTTGTGGGATGAATCATCTGAGTTTCCATTATTTCTTTATGGGGATATTTGCCTTGATATACAAGTGCTTTGGATTAGAAGCATGTTTCTGGAATGTCATTCCAGAAACATGCTTCTAATCCAAAGCACTTGTATATCAAAGTGCTTGTATGTATATATACATATATATATATATACATATATATGTGTGTGTGTGTGTGCGTATATATACACACATATATATATATACATATATACACATATATATATATGTATACACACACACACACACACACACACACACACACACACACACACACACACACACCAGGTCCCTAGGGAGTTTGCCAGTTCTAGGCGAGGTATTATGTTGGTATCTTAGTTGGTGCTTCTTGTACCTAGCAGATTATAAAAGTCCAGAAAACTACACCCCTGCTTACTATATTTTTATTGTCACTTATCAAAAAGGATATTTTTAACACCCAGAAATCCAGTAAAGCAGATAACCTTCTTCCTGACAATACTATTTTTCTTATCATATCATTATGGGTGTGGGGGTTCACACAGGGTCCCAGATTTACTCAGAAATCTGTTTCATCTACTGATCTCACAGTGGCTCAACACCTTGCCCCCTATATGTGTCTTAGTATCTCCAACCCATAATCTGTAGCCACAATAAACTAGAGGAATACACATCTAGACTCCTGGAGATTAGATTGTGCCCTTAACACCCTGGCTTTGATTTCTTGCTCTGTTTTACCATCTGGAGATTTCTCTTACTTCCTTTTAAGATTTGTTGTATTAACTTACTTTTGTTATGGTTGCTATATTTTCTTTAGCATTTCTATATAAACGAAATGGGAACTAGTTTATGTCAACTCAGTTCACTTTGTTACCTGAAGTATCTCTACTTTTTCTATTTAAGCACATAGATCTAGAACTTTACTTTTTTTTGGCACATAAGTTTAAAATTAAATGAATTAAATAACAAGGGAATACATTTATTATAATAAAGGCCAGGAGGCATTCTAGACCATCATTATAATATATTATGTGAATCTGACAACAGAAGGGAAAAACAATGCTTCACAAAAGCACTCAAAATGTAGATTCTGATGTGCTTAGTAAAGCAGAGGAAGCCACAGTGGAAATAAAACAATGAAATCTTTGTTACTAACAGTGTTCAGCTAGTCCCTCATTTCAGCTGCATACTAAACAGAGGATTAGAATACCTCTGTAGCTAACTTGTGATTATGTTTTATGGTTTAATCAAAACTCAACATATATTTTCCAGAAATGACATATTTTGATGAAATTTGCTATAAAGAAAATACATTAAAAAAAAAATATATATATATATATACACACACTCCTAGATGAGTAAAGGGAATTGAGTTGTATATTTTTCAAAGCATAGACAGGGAATAGTTGAAGGAAACTTTTAGATGAGGAAACTGATGTCCAAAGAGATTAGTAATTGAGACAAAGGCACATAGGGCTTGTATTATTTTACTCTTTGTTTTGTCTGAAGTTAACTAATTCAAACTGGGGTTTTATAAAAACTGAGATAGATTACTGTTGGCATAATCATTTTGTAATATCACTTGTTATTTGTTTCTGAATACAGTTAGAAGACAACTTGTGAGTACTTCTTTTCAGAATCTTCTTTTCTGATGTGTCCTTTGTGTACACATGTAGTTATCTTTATGAAATGATAATAAATTATGTAGTATGTCACAAGTTAGTGATCTAAGGGGAAAACATTTTTATGTTGCTAATATATTTTCAAAATTCCAAAACCCATCACTTTCCTAAAGAAATAAATTCTGATCTTAGATAAAATTGATGGATTGAATGCTGCATCATTGTTATTAAGTATGTGCACAGAACTCACAGTGTTTCCTCACTTAATATTACAAAAATGAATTTGTTGCTAATATTTGGAAATTAAGATATTTAATATTAGATCTTTGTTCCACTATGGTAAAAATTATTTATGCCTGAGTAGCAGCTATTTTACAATGAGCCATAAAAGCCACATGCAGCCTCAACATTTTACTATATCCTCCCCATTCCGTATATTTTTAGCTTCCGTCATGTTCTTTGCTATTTATTTTTGCTTTCACAAATTTTTCAAGTTTTGTTTTCTTTATAGTTTTTCCTTAATGAGTTAAACCGTGTCCCACAAAAAGATATGTTTAAATCTTAAGTCCCACTACTTGCAGAATACAGCCTTATTCATAAATAGGGTTGTGGATGATGTAATTCGTTAAGATAGACCTAGACTGGAGTAGGGCAGACCTTTAACCTATGACAACTGGTATCCATACAAGAGAAGAGTGCCAAGTGCAAACACAGACATACAAGAACACAGCCATTTAAGAGATAAGGAAGAAGAGAATGGAATGATGCATCTACAAGCCAAGGAATACTCGAGGCTTACAGAAGCTGGAAAAGGCAGGAAGGAGGCTCCTTCAGCAGCTTTGGAGGGATCTTGGTCCTGCCAACACCTTGATTTCAGAGTTCAGCACCCAGAACTCTGAGAGGATAAAGTTCTGGTGTTTTAAAGCAACCAGGTTAAGAGAAAAGTGAAAACTGTCCTGTTCGCTTTTCTGTATCTGGAGAAATACACACACACCATTTATTTACCTTGTTGTTGTTTCTGTGGTTTTCTGGGTTGGTTCCCATGGACATTTGCCTTTATAAGTCCCTTTCTTAAACCCAATGGGATTTACCTCAGGGTTCAAATTTAGACTTCTCTATTTGAGCCATTGTTTTCACTAGTAAGAAATAATAAAGACTAAAGTTTACCAAAAGATAATAATACATTTATTCATTGAAAGGCATTGTTAAAGGAAAAGAATTGCGAAATAATAAAAAAGGAATGGAATTACTAAAATAAGTATAAATATATCTTACATCTGGAAAGAAATTAAGCATTCATTGGGTAATTAAATATATTATCATATTTGATCTTTTTGACAACCATAGTGGGCCAGGTAGTACTTTTCTTGTGTTATAGATGAGAATGCTAAGTTTTTGTTAATGTAGCTAATAAATGACACAGTTTCAAAATCAGTTCTTAATATCCAGGGTGTGATTTTTATTTATTTATTTTTTTAAACGTTTTTATTTATTTTTGAGACAGAGAGAGACAGAGCATGAACGGGGGAGGGTCAGAGACAGAGGGAGACACAGAATCTGAAACAGGCTCCAGGCTCTGAGCAGTCAGCACAGAGCCCAACGCGGGGCTCAAACTCACGGACCGCGAGATCATGACCTGAGTCGAAGTCGGACGCTTAACCGACTGAGCCACCCAGGCGCCCCTCCAGGGTGTGATTTTTAATAGAGAAAATTATTCTGTCCAGTTTTATTAAAAATAAGTAGAAAATTGAATCATCGTAGTGCTTCTACAAGAAAAAAAAATTGCATAAAGCAATATAGGCCACTATATATATTGTTCAAAGTACTCATAGAACAACTAGCAATGATTCAGTTACCGTTTTTGTTGTATTTGAGCAACAAGGCAGTGAAAGAGGAAGAAAACAGTGAAAATTAAGGTAACTCACTGGTGAATTGAGAGACATGCAAAGCTAAATTCAGATGATAGCTATTTGATCCTATACATATTGCATTTTGTAAGCAATTTTCTTAAGAAAGTAATATAACCAAAAGAGAATAGCAAAGCAATCTATCACCCTATGATTCATAAGGAATTGCTTCCCAGCAATTGTGACATTTTCTTGTGTGTATGTGTACAAAATGTGAGGACCTCATGTGTAAAAGGACACAAAAGCATGATTTGATTCAAACAGTGACTGTAGTTGTATGATAATCTGTCAGTTTGGTTACTGGCTACCACTGCATGCCTTGACCTTAGATACCATTTCCTTTGCTCAAGATTGCAGGATACTAATGTTTATTCTCAATAAAAAGGCATTATTGGCCAAAAGAAGTGAACGCAAGTTCTGGTATCCAGAAAATGTTTTACCTTCCTCCTTTAAGGGGACAAAAAACAAAAACAAAAGCAGTAACCCTGGAAATATTCACTGAGTAGAAGCATTTTAATGTTTTTTTTTAATATTTTTAACTCTGCTTTCAAAAGTCTGAGTAAAATGGCTTAAAGGTAAAGTGGTTTAAAAATAAATAAAGCTCAACTCTTGACCCAACCAATTGGATTTCCTATGAGTTACAGGTATATCAGTTTGTGGGAGCGGAGAGTAACTATTGTATTCTCTCTCTGAATATCCATTAGTTTTTAGAAGTATTAGAAGCTTCATGGAGAGCTGTTTGCCTGGAGAGAAAGCAAGGCTCCCCTCATTAGCACACGGTAGTGATCCACAGGGTAGCCAGTATTTGATTATTAATACAAACTGTTTGGGCCATTAGCTGTCACCTGTTTCAAAAATTTGTGTGATGATGTTTAGCTTTTGACTTTCTTTCCTGCTGTCAAATTTAGTTAAAGTGTGCCTTTGGGATCAAATATTGTAAGGAAAAATGCACAGTGGAGCCATCTCATAAGTCTTCCTCTTGTAGGAATCCTGGTTGAAAACTAAATTAATACTTAATACATAATATTTTATACTAGCTTCATAGCTCCCTAAACTTTAGGATAGAGACAATATTTATTAGTGTCCTGAGGTTTTGAGTCAGTATGTACTCTTATAATTCATTTTCTCTCTTGAAATAGCAGTTGCTATAAATTAATTCCACATTAATGTTTGAAGTTGCTGTCAGAGAACTGTATTTTATTTTATTTTATTTTAATTTCATTTTGTTTTATTTGTAATTACATTAATTCAAATGTTCCATTAGATCTTTGTGGTAAGTGTTAATAAACTGAAAAATATATTAATGTATCTTTTATAAATAATGTTCACCTAATAATCAACATGAGCATTCTGAATAGAGAATCATACCTTTAGAAATACATCTGTATGGGTAATTCGTGGTGCATGAGGCAAATATGTCTCATCATGTTACCATATACCCATTTTGCAGAAAGAAAGAATGAAAGATATGGAATTGGAAAGATTATGTTTCTTCAATGTCTAGCCTATTTATGTCTTTCATAGTTTGGGTCATGCATTTAAACACTGTCAAACTATCTCTGCCACATGGAACAACAAATGATTATTTGTTTAAATGTTAACATCAAAAATGACATTTCTATTTGATTAACTTTAAATTACTCTATGAATCTTTTAAAACTATCATCATAATTAAGTCATAAGTCATTGATATTTAGGTAAGAAATAAGGTCCTTTTTGTGAGGTACTTCAATAAGCTATTGGCATTTAACCAATAAACAGATGATTCAAAGACACAAGACTAGCTTGTCAATTTTAAAAGCTGAAGGTCCGCAGACTGTTCTAATAAACATAAGAACGAGTAAAGGTTTATATGAGTGGGTGAATAAAATGAGAGAACTCTAGAATAAGAATTCACACTCTAGAACAGAATTCTCTGTGTCTTAGTGTCCTCTGCTGAACAAAATATCTTGGCACGCACTCTGATGGAACAGAAACTCTTACGTAAACAGCTGAACCATGACTACATAGTCATGTTTGTGAACTTTTATTGCTTTATAAATCCACAACTATTCCCTGCTGGAGTATGTTGTGATTTCCTATCTGTGAAAAACATTTAGGTCTAAATGACTTTCAGATTTTGCCTGAAGACAAAAAAATCCATAGAGTATTATCTTCCATTTTGTTTTGTTGGGAGATTTGTGATGACCCAAAAAGGTTTTGTTTTAGGAAGTAGAGGGACAAATCTGTTTATAAGTCCCAATTTTGAGACAAAAATAATCATAAGGTCACTGTATCCTAAGAAAAGTATTCCCATTTTTAAGTGAATAGTGTTAAAAGCAAATGAGCATGCTTAAAATCTAACTAACTTTTTTAGATTTACAAATGACTGAGCCTTATTATTAATAGTATTTAATAAAAAATATCTATTGGTAAACATAACTTCAGTAGATACTTGGAATAGGTAATTCATGTATATGCCTGTTCATTAGAAACTGTTGAGGGAAGAAAATTCATGGCCAAGTGATACTGACAAAGTTATTTTGTTTAGTATGTTCCTATCTGCTGGCAATTCTGGCCGATGCCTGGTAG
This sequence comes from Panthera tigris, assembly GCF_018350195.1. NCBI lineage: Eukaryota > Metazoa > Chordata > Mammalia > Carnivora > Felidae > Panthera > Panthera tigris. Next base: position 37,744,874 of record NC_056668.1, on the reverse strand, counting down.
TATTTTCCAATCTGCAGAATAGTCATTTTCTCCTGTTATTGGTTCCAGCATAGTTTACACTCACTCACTTTTATCATAGACTCACTATACTCTCCTCATTATGAGAACAATATTTCAAACTCTACCATCAAGAACATATATTTTTTATAAACTGATAGTTTATAAACTGGTTCTCTTGGCTCCCCCATTTCCATGGTGAAGAGAACAGAATCTCAGAAAGAAGTAGTGATATTAATACTTCTGAGCATTCCTCCATGCTTTAAGAGGACCATCATCAGGTCCCACAGGACCACTAAAGGGAACAGAAGTAGGCAGTATTATTTTAGCAAGTAAGCATAAAGGACTTAACAGGTTATGTAAACCTGTTTTTCCCATATTCTCTTTAGCTTTTCAGAAATTATTTGCTCCAAGTTTTACAAGCTTTTATATTAATGTTCAAGGGACTCCTTTGCCTATAGTAATGCAGAAGCAACTATCAATGTCAATTCTACCATGTATGAAAATGACCTTGATTATACAGATGAATTTAACAGGGAAAAGGTCTTGAGTATGACAACAGATGCCCAAATGCTTGTATTATAGCTAAGTGTTACACATGCCCTTCACAGTATCTTTTAAAACATTGTGCAGTCCAAACAACAAAGGTCTGCTAATTTGCAACTTGCAGTTTATATGATGTGACTTGAAAGAAAACTGTAAAACTCTCTGCCCTCTGCACAGACTACAGAGTTTGTGCCCTGAAATTTTATCATCAGCAATGCATCCCTTTCCTCTCTCAGAGGTAATCTGTTTACATGCAAATATTTCCTACTAGAGTACATTTTAAATTTGAAACAGGAAAAGGAGAACGAATTTATCGGTTTTCATTCGTTCCTAATGATGGGTCATCAGCTACTGCTGGTAATATTTTTTAGAACTGTACATGTTGAAAGGAATCTTCTATTTATTATTAAAACCCTTTCTGCTTCCCCAAAGGATGAGGTACTTTAAAGCAAAACAACAGACATACTAAAATCATTAAACTTAGCTCTAAGAAGAATTTATAATAAGAGTCTTTGTCTAAGGGACATTAAACCATAAAATGGGGAGAATCTTCAATAGCAGCTTTACAAAAAGAGCACAGGCATTCTTCATATGGCCATTTCTTGCACTGACCTTTGATAAGAAGGTCAGTGGGCATGATGCCCATGACCATGGGCATGATGCCAAATCAGAGTTCTGTGAAGGCATTTCTGAAGGGGGCCAAAGTAATACAGTCCTGGTCTGTACCATTCTGATAATCTGACTTGATACAGAATAAAGCCTAGAGATTCTAGAGAGATGAATGGTTGACATGTCCAGAGGCATGTCTGAATCCTCTAGAATTTCAATTCGGTCGGTTATCAGAACTTTATAAATTGAGATTTCTACTAGGTATTAACATGTTTTTTCTGTGTTTTATATTACTAGAAACCCATATAATAATAGCAATGGCACAACAATAAAAATAATAATAGCTACCATCTAATGAGAGTTTGCCATGTTCCAGGCTCTGTACTAAGTAATTTACATAATCTATGTAAGGCTATGTCCACTGAACAACAATCTATGTCCACTGAACAACAACAACAAAAAAAATTGCAGCTTATAGAGGGGCTAAGTAATAATTGCACATGCTTACCTGATAATGAGTTCAAAAGTTGGAATTTGAATCCAAGCAACCCTCCCCCAGATCCCAGTGGCACTACTCTACATAAACATGTTATACTTTAGACAGTGAAATTATAGGTGGAAAAGTTGTCCCTTTGTTACCAAATAAAATCATGTACCTTGTGTTCTTGTGTAGCTAAAGATTTATCTCATCTCTTCACAGAAGTAAGCCTCAGAATTGCCTTTGGACACAGTCATAATTTTCAAAACTGAGCTTGGATCTACCCTAGTTAAAACCTTAGTTTGGCTCTTTGGACCAGTTCATTTTGAGAACTAATCCGAGGTCTATGAGAGAATGGACTTTATCAATATCTGTTGAAGTTTATCAATAAATGTTTGTTAAATTATAAAAATAATTTTTGTCTTATCCTCTTGTGCTTATTGAAAATATTCTTGTATTACTGTAGTTAAAAATAAATCCTCAGAGATAGAGTTGCTGGTCTTATTTGGTATGGTAAATGGATATGTGTACAAGTAATCTAAGACTTCAAATTGCTGAGTAAATACACTATAAAAGATGTGCATGTTGGTGAGGCTGGCTAGGACACAGTTGTGTTTTGTATTTTGGAAAGCCATTTCCTACCCTTACTAATTCTATATGAGGTATTGGGAGAAAGGCTCTGACAGATAATTAAAATCTTGCCATGTATATTGATTAATGACTCTATAGAGTTTAATAATTAAGCAGTAGATCCTATAGATCTTCTGAGGAGTGTACATTGGGTAGCTAAGCTCAATAATAGGATAGTTGTACTTTAACAGGAGTTCCTGAGGTCCTTCAAAAATTTAAATTGATACATGTTATTTGGTATTTAATTGAGGTGAACAGAATATCAGCGAACTAAAGGGGCAAAAATAGGACTTGTAGATTTGTAACTCATGGGAAAACATAGATGAAAAAACTTGAATCTGTGAAACAATACTTGGAAAGTAATGATATTTTGATAAGATTGCTCCAGAGCCTGATTTCCTTTTCAACAAAACGAAGCAAACAAGAAATATGAGGCAAATTGCCTGACGAGAGAACTTTCCCCAAATGCTTATGCAATATAAAGCAAATAAACAGACACAAAAACAAAATTATTGAATCTTGGTTGAACAGTAGTATATGCCAGATATGTGATAGTAAGAAATTTATAAATGTTACATATTTGCACAGGGTGAGGTTGGACAAATCACACATTTAAACTTTGGGCAATTATAGGGAGTATTTTTGCTTTTTTGCTCTGGGAGAGCACTTTTAGAAAACAAGTGTGCAAGCATTGTTAATATCAGCATTTTAAAAATAAATTAATCAAATTTAATTAAATTCGACACTAAAAGAAAATTCTCAATATAATTGATTTTTAAAATACACAGATCCTTTTAACTAAGTAAACCTAAATAGTATTTTTCTTTGAACATTTGATTTCTCCAAGCTGTAAATATTTTTACATGATTAATGATATTAAAACTGACCTATTTTTTTCTTCTGATTTAACGGAAGGGTGAAGAAATCATGTGATCTGGTAGGCTGGGGACTGTTTCTTTCACTTTGCAAAGCACTATCTTAACAAAGAACAAAGAAGCATGTTTGATACTTTGACATCCCAAACAGTGAAATAAAATTGCAGCACTAAAAATATTTAATTGTAGTAAACATTGATTTTTTTCTTTTAGTTTAATTGTCATTCCAATTATATATTTCTGTGGATGAGGGTAAAATGTTTAAAAGAAGAGGTTTGGGAGTATATTCTAATAGTTAAGCCATTTAGTCTAGGAAGCAAGGAACAGAGAAATCCAGTGATGATTTTAGGAATTACTCCTCCATATTGGCCAACTATAACATCTCTGATATTTACTGAAAAAAAAAAAAAAAAGGTTGTCCCAAATTTCTGGATCTCTATGCTTCAAATTTTTTTTTATTGTTTATTTATTTTTGAGACAGAGGTAGAGTGTGAGCAGGGGAGGGGCAGAGAGAGAGGGAGGCACAGAATCTGAAGCAGGCTCCAGGCTCTGAGCTGTCAGCACCTAGCCTGATGCGGGGCTCAAACCCACAAACTGTGAGATCATGACCTGAGCTGAAGTCGGACGCTTAATCAACTGGCTACCCAGGTGCCCCAGGATCTCTATGTTTCTTGAATTTATTTAAAAAAAAATGACGAAGCATCAAACAAAATCCTGAAGTTTATGCTGGTTAAAAATATAAATATACATAGGTAAGTTATTATATAAATTTAAAGCATTTGTTGTTACATAATTATAATTCCAAATTGATATATTGAACCCCTCTCCTAAAACTGTGATAATTAAAAATGCACATCTATTTATATGAAGTTCAAGAACAAGCCAAAGTTTCTATGGGGATGAAAAGTGGCATAATGATTACATCTGGGAAAGGGGTTACTGATTGAGAAAGAGCATAAGAGTTCTGAAGTATTGCAAATTAACCTACACATATTTTTGGTGTACTCATTTGGTAAAGGAATTAAGCTGCATATTTAAGGTCTGGGCATTTTATTGCATATGTACTATAATTAAGATAAAGAAAAAATAAACATTTTGTGTATGTGAAGTAGAGGTATAGTACTGTGTTCCCTATGATCCATGCAGTATTTTTGTGGAATTAGACAAAAGCACTTCTGGCCAGATTCAGCTTCTGGGGCACAAAGTTTGGCCAAGAGAAGAGGGCAGAATCTCAATTCCTATTCCCTTAGAAGAGTCTATATGACAGTATATCTGCAGTGTTGCATAAAAATAAGTATTAGGAAGAAACATAAAAACACTGGTTTGCATGAGTTTCATCACATGTTAAAGTTTGATGAAAACTATTCTGTGTCAAAATGTTTCATAATTAGTAAATTTTAAACATTTCTAATTTTCTAAGGTAATACATTTTACTATGTGAACTTTGACCTATATATACTTAACTGTTAACTCAATATTTGTTCAGAAACAGAATACAATTTCCTCCATGAAATGGACATAATCAATAATCTGTTTTATAAGTGACCATAAAGAAATTATCTTTGTCTATACTACTCACAAATCAATTCTTTAACAATGAGGCTTGCATTTAAATAAGATGCACTTAAAGCAGGGCAAACCAGGGCACAACCAAATATGAATTAATTAGATTTTTTGGTTGAAATTTAAGAGTTCAGATTATACAATTGGTGAATTGCTGTGGCAGTTTGTGGTTGGAACAATCCCTTGACAGAACAAAAACATTTTTAACTACCTTTGGACAATTCATCAAGGCATATATTCACCTAAGAAATTATGAGAAGAGGAAATCTAAGATTTTCATTCTAGCAATAATTTATGAGATTTTGGCCAACTTTCCTGGAGATCTTGGGCATGAAGTTTTTATATGCGTTGGTCAAGATTGACAAGCATATTTTGCAGTGTTAAGCAATAGTTCATTCATTGCTGGATCCTGTTTGGTAAGGTTTTTGTTCTTGTTGTTGTTCTGTTTTTTGTTTTTTTTCCTCAAATATGGTACCTCCATTTCAGAAAACAAAGAACAAAGCTATGTATATGTTTCTATTTATTAGATTTATTTCTTAAAATGTGTTCTAAATAATGGCCTTAAGTAATTAAATCGCTTAAATTGGAATAAATTAAAACTTCAGTGTATGAAGTTTCAGTGATGTCCCTGAAAAATATATAGAAGATAAAAACACTAGACATTAACATTCATTTTACATGATGCCAATGAAATTGTGAAATACATTGACATACATATTCTGACTTTGGAAAGTTTTATTTTTTAATGTTATTCCATTTTGCAATTTAGATTTAATAAAGTGTAGACTTAATAAATGTAATTGTTGGTAGCTGGTGGTTTTAATCACTGAATTGACTACCAATTTATTATTTCTATTATAATTTCGTTGTGTAATCCTTCAGGATTCATTTTTTCTGTAAGCTCTATTTACTAACTCTGAAATCTGGCAAGAAATTGCTTTTATTAATTCTCTATTAATGGCTGACTATACGTACAAAAATATATTACAGAATCTCTGGTTAGGTAATTCACACATATTAAGATTATTTTTATTTTTTTGCATACACATAAAGAGATAATGTGGGAGTTTTTTCTCTTTCAGATAAAAACAAATCATTTTAAATTTTAAATTCCAAATATAGCTATGCTACTGAGGTAAGAAGAAAACTAAATAAACTCATTATGGGTTATTTAACAGGAAATTTCATAGAATGTCTTACTTTTAGCACTAAGAGAAAACTATTCACTATTACAAAAATCATTTTAAAAATTATCTTCGTTTAAGTAGTTTATTTACTACCACAAAACTGGAGAATAATAAAAAAAAATGTTTAAAACCGACACTAAAAGTAGAGAACATAGTTATTCAAAGACAAATAAATGATACATGTGGAAAGGTTTTGTAAACTGTCAATTCCAACAGTAACATACCTTTCAGTAGTTACAATAATATCTTATTACTTCAAAATCATTATTATCTTAATTAGCAAATAATTATTTATCACCTACCTTGGACAAAGGTTTTGTATTTTACTATGGGAAGGGAGAGTTATAAGTAAAAGTCTATCTCCTTCAAGGACTTACAATATAATTAGAAAGAAAGAACATATAAAAAGAAGTACATGATAATAAAGAATTATATGTGAACTGACAAAGGAGTGGAAGAGGCAATAAATTCTGTAGGAAATCAGAGCTGGGGGTCATGAAGAAATTAAATTATTAGTGTCCTTATGCAAATCCATTCTAAGTTGTTATATCTTAAAAAACAAAATTAAGAGTATAGTCAGTCAAAAGAAAGGTCAGTTATTATAACCATTTATTTCCCCTTCTTATGCTGTCATTTTCCTATGGAAAACCCATGCCCTCTTGTGGACAGGACTATTAGTTTTATGAATATCAAAGGTGACCTCATCATTTTTTTTTTCTCTATTATCAATAAGCATATGTTAGAAGTGGAGTCAGGACTGTCAGTACCAGATGATTTTTAGTATCTTAAATGTCAATGAATTAACATTTTAAAAATACTTTAATTTTTTGCACAGTTATATAAACTTAATCCCAGCTTCTAGAATTTTCTAAGATAATGAAATTATTTTTCTGTATAATTGTGATTTCCTGCTTGAAATTTCTAAAATCTATTATATAAGTATATAATATTCTGTGATTACATGAAGGTGTAAGGTAAGAAAGAATAAGACAACTAACCTTTCCACCTGCTCATTTCACTGTTAGCAAACACAAACCTCTAGACTTTAGACATCGGCTTTCCACATTTCTTAGAACAGCAAACCAAAAACAAACCTAAATATCTGCCGCCTTTCTAAATCAAAAATGGTCAAGAACTGATTGCATGGAGTTGCAAGTAAAAATATTTCTTAAGATATGTATCTTAACAATGGAATGAAGTAGTCCATTTTTAAAAATCTATCTTTACATGTGGAGGGTACTAGGATTGAATCCTCTGGTCTCAATATCTAAGAACCTAAAATAAAGTTTTAGTAATTTGTTTGCGGATGTTCAATACCATTGCTGTTTTTACTTTGTAATTATGTTTGCTAAATAGCTACAATATCCAAATTATCGAATTCTATTCATTACTTTGTATGCCAGTCACATTGCAATGAAAGCCTGAATTTAATGTTTTTAAGCAAACAACATAGAAGATTAGCATCCCTCATTAAACTCCTAGTCCTAAGTACTTATCTTTATAAGAAGGAAAAAAAAACAAACATTCATTGGGCTTGACATTATATAGACCATCTGATACCAAGAGAAAGTCAAATGTTCTCTCTCCTTAAAGGATATGCTAGATAATGTATATCATATGACCTGAAGTTTACAGGCAGAAGGCATTTTACATCGGTTTCTTATTCAAATTTTAGAGATTTTTCACAAGCAATTTATGTAGGTACAAGCTTCTTAAAATGTCCTTTGGGCACATCTGTCTTCCCAATTTCATCAATTCAGCTGAATATAATACCCGTGTCCCCAGGTAAAAGTCATGATGCAATTCTATCAGACAGTTGCTGTACTTTGCGCAGTGTGGGTGTGAGAGCTAATTTTGTCCTTAGATTCAGAAGCTTCATTAACAGTCTTAACACATTCACTGCAGCTTTCTAAACCTCTCAGGCTTTAACACTTACACTACTGCAGAACTGGGGAGAAAGAGAAATAAAATGTTACCCTTGTTTTGAAAACACATTCCTCTGATTGGCAACAAATACAGTTCTTTTGTGCACTTCCAAATTTGAGTTCCAACAATGCCATGGTATGGGAGCTTTTCAGCAATTCATGATTGATACAGTGGGAAAAGTAACACACACACACACACACACACACACACACACACACACACACAGAGGCACTAAATTTTGTTTAAACATAAATGAAGAGATGGTGGTTAGACTTGACTATAGAGATGTAAATAGCTACAAAAGAGCATATTTTAAGTGAACCTTTGCTACAGCATTTTGAAAATCTAAGTTCCATATTATCATAGATACTAAATATTAATATTAATTTCTCAGATTTCAGCGATTAACATTTCTACCAAGATGTTTTCTGGTTTTTAAGTGAAAACATTTAATAAAATCTAAACTTTGATTCTCAATACTTATATTTAATGAGTATACCAACAAGCACATACAGTTGTTACGTTACACAGATGAGAGGGGGGGAAATGCAAATTATTTCCTTAGCAATTACAACAAGCTTTGTCAAACTCACTTAAACAGACACACTAGAGTAATATTAAAGAAAACATTACCATAAATGTATGACATTCTATCCATTTACCTACTAATAAAATGCCATAATTATAGTTCATACAGTATACAAATTTAACTAGTCTAAACGTTGGGTTACACATATGAAAAGCACTAGAGATGATTAATAAGAAAGTGTATACACTAAAATTTATATATATTAACATTTCAACAATCAAAAGTATTCAAGATGTAGAGAGTAGGTATGGTCATATTAGGAATTGCTTATTTTGATTCTTAATGCTTATACTGTTAATTTGCTTGGACAAGATAATAAAATGTCTAGCTATGCAAAATTATTACTTTTTTAATGGACATACTTAGGGTTTCTACAATGTGTTGAAGCAGAAGGAGAAAAAGTTATTGGGTTTTGGGCACTAATCTAAAATCTGGGAAATAGCCTGGTACTACACTCAAGTATTAATTTAAAAAAAATCAGTAAAGAAATTTCAGATATAACTGCAATGAAAATTATAAAAAAGAAAGCATACCATTCATGTTTAAACATCCATCACGTAATGACATATGAATATCCAAAGATATAAATAGATTGGCTCACAGAGGCAAAGAGTTCCATTCATTTTTGCGGTGAACATTTCAACACAAAGTAATTTATTTGTTTGCATAACAATGACACATATCAGGATATGCTATTTAGTCTGATATCATTACACCTGATTTTCTAGCACGACACTCTAAGGAACCATCACTTAAATTGAAAGAAAGAAAACATTCTTAAAAAATAGTCATTCCAGGGGCGCCTGGGTGGCTCAGTCAGTTAAGCATCCGACTTTAGCTCAGGTCATGATCTCACAGTTCGTGGGTTCGAGCCCTGCGTCGGGCTCTGTGCTGACAGCTCAGAGCCTGGAGCCTGTTTCACATTCTGTGTCTCCCTCTCTCTCTGCCCCTTCCCTGCTCATGCTGTGTCTCTCATGTCCCAAAAATAAATAAACATTTAAAAAAAATTCTTAAAAAAAAATAGTCATTCCAGAAAATATATGCATATAAAAATTCAGTTATTAAAGAATGACTCCCTCTTTTTTTTTTTTTCCTACGTCTAAGGTCCAGGAATGTTATTCAAATTGTACTATTTGGAGAGTCCTTTTTAACAAGAATATTAAGAGACTTAACCCCACTCACAAGAGGAGATAAATACATCCCAATAGGACAACCACACTAGCCCTCTTGGCTACTTTGTAGAGAGCATCTGTGAAGTGCAGTATTCTACAGTATTCTATAGTCATCACGTTCTCTATAGGACACCTTAAACTCCTACACAGAACAGTTTTATTATGGAAAGCAGACTATATGTAAATAATATTAAGTCATATGCAAATAGAGGACCCTCCTACCATAAGCTGAAGATTTAGGAATCATCTTCTATAGCTTATTTTGAGAAAGAATTATTTCTTTTTCAAGCATTGTTGGCGGCTGCTAGCACATATGCTAGTAGACAAATGGTAGCAGACATTAAAATACTGAAGGGAAAATGTTAATCTTGACAAAATTAAATTCATATTCTCATCCTCTTCCTCCCTCCATTCCCCTGCCTCTCTATACCACCAAACAGTGGGAAAGACTAATGTTATTCCATTTTAGCAGCTGCATGTCTTGATCCAGCCTATGTTCTTTGTAATGATAGACTGAGAAGTCTGGGGAGAGCCACGTGGAGGGGTCCCTTTTGACTGGGAAAACATCAGGTGCTGTGTCTGCATTGACAGTCAGTTTGAGGAGGATGGAGTTATGTGATACTTCACAGAATGAAGAATTCCTGGAGCATAGTCTGGACTATGTCTTATTGTCCTTATCCACTGAGCCTATGATACAGCTCTTGTCTTATTACGGATGCCATCATAGTGGTACTAAATAAGGGAAGAACCTAGAATTTCTTCCTGTGATTCTTCAATTATGACTTCCCACCTATCAGATCTTAATTTCCTGTGTCTTATCCCAGTAACCTGTCTCTCATATCTGCTTTCTTTCTCATGTGGCATCTCAACCTCTGGTTTCTAGATCCTGGATCTTTTCCAGAAACTTATTCGATTAGAGCTGCTCAGAAACAGAAAAAGGGTAATAATCTTCTCTCAACAATAAGCCTGGTGTCTAAAAGGGGTCTGGGAAGAATAGGGTGCCAATTTTACTATCAACACATTTCTTCGTTACAGTGGATTTAGTAGTTTGTATTTCTATAACCAATAAATGAAAAAGAAGTGGTAACTGATAGGAAATCTCCATATGTATGAAAGATGCCAAGTAAAATTCTTAAATAAATATAATTTATATAACCTAATTTTATAAAAAAAAGTGTATTTTAAATGGTAAAAATTAGGAAAGACAATCTCAGAATAATGGAAATAATCCTTGTGAAAGAAGCATTGAATGAAATTTACAAATATATTTATTTTTCTCATTTTCTTGCACATCTATGGAACATTCTCCTGAGAACTGTTCTGGTCTAGAGACCAGTTGTTGGGAATCACTGGCACAGTGCTTAGCACTCTTGGGTTACAGCTGTCACATGATGAAAAGTGACTGGACAGGAAATCAGAGCACTAGGGAGCAATGAGCCTCAGTATCTTCAGTTGAGAATAGGGTTAAAACATCTACATTTCATGCCTTCCATGATAAATGAGAAAAATGCATATAAAATATTCCTATGAATAATAGAACACTTTGTTAAAGTAAACTAAACCAAACTACTTAGCTATTAGTGTTGAGGGTGTTGATCATATTCTTGGAAATCTCTGTTGTATTTTGTGTCTTTTTGATAGAGCATCTATGAAGGGGAAGAAAAAATTACTTCAGGGTCTACCTCAGTCTTAATTCAGAGTAGGAAAAGGAAAAGGAACTATACTACAATGATCTGCTGCTGAATCTTTTAAATAACCTAAGTTCCATGTACTATAGCTCAGATGCTTATGAAACAATCATAAGCCAGTAACATAAATCAAAAGAGATGTAGTGGATTAGTTGTTTTGGATTTGAAGTCTCTCCACTACCTACGTGTCCATCTCCAACCCTAAAGTGATATAGGCTGCAAGTAGGCCTGGTAGTCCAGCTCTGCAGTAACTCTACTGCCTTGTGGACCTACCTGAACTAGCACATTTCATTTATTTGTTTATTTGTTTGTTTTTGAACTAGTGAATTTTGTTTATCACTTATTATTTTTTTATTTGAGAAAGAGCAAGCATGAGTGGAGGAAGTGTGGCGGGGGCGGGGAGAGGGGGGAGAGAGAGAGAGAGAGGGAGAGAGGGAGAAAGGGAGAGAGGGAGAGAGGGAGAGAGGGAGAGAGAGAGAGAGAGAGAGAGAGAGTCTTCAGCAGGCTCCACACAGTGCAGAGCCCAAAGTGGGGCTCAATCCCATGATCCTGGGATCATGACCTGAGCTGAAATCACGGGTTGGGCACTCAACTGACTGAGCCACCCAGGTGCCCCTGAACTAGCACATTTTAGATTGAATATTGACATCTGATCCATTCCACATTTTGTATGTCTCCCTTAGATCTACATTCTTATGACTATCCCCCAAATTTTTGTGAATATTTGCATATATTAACCCTACAGAAAAGGAAGCAGCTTAAGATTTCCCTTCTATTTTAGAAATGGATTTATAGCATATCTGCATGATGCCATCTGATACTACAGAATTACAAGACGACCCATAAATGCTTGGAGGAGTAAGTTGAATGTATCTATTTTAGCCATATATATCCCCACTCCTTAATTCACACACATTTTTAAATCTTCTCCAAGAAGTCGGGTCTATAAAGTGACAGTCATATTTAACAAACAGTACTTACTCGCTCTGAAAATCAATACAAAAGTTCTGTTGCATTAATAAAAGTGTTCCAAGCTTTTTTAATGACGTTTTATTTGTTTCTTTAGAAACAAGCAGGAAATATAAATGCAGAATTAAAGAAAGAAAATATTTGAAAATTGTAAGAGTGCTGCAAAGAAATATTGCTATAATACACTAAGTCTTCTGTTGTATAAAATTGCAATAATCTACTCAGTTTGGGGAGGGATATGAGGTTGTTACTTGAGGGAAATTTTAAAAACTGCAGTGGATGTGCTCACATTAAACTCATTGTTCTGGTTCTAGATTGGAAATAGTTTGCCTTAAAGGTGACTTTTCTTTGGTATTTTTAGTTAATGACTGCTTGTTGTCCTTATAGAGTTTTTGCTTCACAAGAGCTGATTCAACAAATTAACCAACAATGAAATATGCCCTCATTTTATCAATCAAATAATTTTTTGTGTGTGGGTGTGCCTCCTATTTCTGTGATTCTAAGACTGTAAATTCAGCTATTCAACAGCCATTTTCTTTGGTGTACATTTTCAGCTGAACCTTAAGACTGAAAGATGACTACTGGTCATTGCCTTAAGAAGTGCCCTTTCTTTGGGTGCCTGGGTGGCTCAGTTGGTTAACATGACCGACTTTGGCTGAGGTCATGATCTCACAGCTCATGAGTTCAAGCCCCAAGTCAGACTCTGTACTGACAGTTCAGAGCCTCGAGCCTGCTTCAGATTCTGTATCACCCTCTCCACCCTCTCTCTCTCTCTGGTCCATGACAATGAGATCAACCAATCTGCTTTTACAAAGAAAAAAAAAATATATATATATATGTATATATGTGTATATGTATATGTGTATATATATGTATATATATATATTTTTTCAATGAATGGATAGCACATACCCATATAGAAATAGTACTAACTGGATCAGTACCACACACACAGGGTACAGACAGTAAAGTCTTGATTTCAGAGGAAGAAGGGTTCCCTGAGGACTGGGGCAGTCAAGGGAAGTCTCACCTTCCTTCAAGGGTGTTTCTGTTTTGATCCTTTGTTCCTCTGACAAGATCTGAGAGTTTTCTCTGTGGATTCAAAGCAATGCCCACCAAGCTACTTGACTGTAAGTATCAGCAACATCACATTGTTTGAGACACTCAGCCTGGTCAACTTGTTACTTTGAGTCACTTAGCTAATTTAACCTAAGCCTGAAATACAAATAGATGTAACCACAGCACACAGAAATGTGGGAATCCATTTTGTTTTTCTGGCCATAAGCCTAAATAATATGGCAATAGACTGAATCACAAATTTGAATAACAGTGTCTCAGTAGGATAACAGTTTATCACTTTTATCTTGTATGAGTCAGTTAATGATATCTTCATTTTGTGATCACTCCCTTTCAAGTCAGTCAACAAAAATTTATGAGTGTCTTCTATGGTTAGTTTGTTAGGCTTTGGGGAATATAGTGGTGTCCAGGAGAGAGTCCTTGCCCTTGAGAGATTTATATTTTATTTGAAAACCAAACTAGTTTACAATGCTATAACAAATCAATAGTTTGTTTCAGGGAAGGATGGGTGTTATGAAGATCTCACAGGTAATTATAGAGATTTCTATGCAGAGTTCAAAAATGAGTGGAATCATGGTGAGAGGGAGGTAACCGTGCAAGGATCTGTGGAATTGGCTGGGGAAGAGGCTGGAGTAAAACACCCAGGAAAGAAACAAGCCTGGCATGTTATTAGGAGTATGAGCATTCCCCAAGGCTCAGTTGTTTGGTTGGGACCTCATGAGGTTGTCTATTCCTTCCCGGATGCTTCCTATTTTATTACAGACATCTTGTTCAAAATTGGATATGCTATCCAAAACCAAGAAACCATTTGAAGGAGTCTCATCATCACCACCACCATTAACAAGTTAAGAAATCACTTAACTTCTCTGACTCCCAACTGTATCAGTACAAGTCTGTGTTTGTCTATATTAGTTTATAAAATACATCTTATATTAGAAAAAATAGAAGTAAGGTGGTATGGAATCTACAAAGATTGATAGAACATTGCCTCTGTCCTAAAATCTTTGTAGCAACTTGTAAGGGTGATAAAACACATATAAAAATTACAAGAGATCCACTGGAAAGTAACTGCATCATGAAAAAGAAATTGGTAAAATGTAGAGTGTAAAAATACATTATTTTCTAGCTGGAGGACTAGAAAGGGGAGAGACTGTCTTTAAAAGTTGGACTTTGAGTGACAGGGTATTTTAAATTTACATTCAACAGATAAGCGGGTACACATACATCTGTGTAGAAAGAAATAATGTGGAATCTAAACGCATGGAAGTGGAAAATCATGGGGTTTGTTCATAGAATATTTTCTCTATCCAGTTTGATGAGATCTTAGAAATGAAAAAGGAACAGGGGCACCTGGGTGGCTCATTCTGTTAAGCCTCCGACTTTGGCTCAGGTCATTATCTCATGTTTGGTGAGTTTGAGCCACACATCAGGCTCTGCACTGACAGTGCTGAGCCTGCTTGGGATTCTCTCTCAGTCTCTGCTCCTCCCTTGCTCATTCTCTCTCTCTCTCCCTCTCTCTCTCTTCTCTCTCTCTGTCTCTCAAAATAAATAAACATTAAAAAAATAAATGACGAATAATAGTGAGAATCAGTCTGGAAATGCAGTTTGGGAGACTGAATTTTATTTTATAGGAATAGGAATGCCTGCTTCTTTTAGGGTGTAAGAGATGATATGCTACAGTGTCTTTACGAATATATTTGCGTTTCTGCACGTAGGAGAATTAGCAGTGGGGAAAGGCTGAAGCCCTGGAGATCTGGTAGTATCACCTGACTCCAAAACATTAATGAACAAGTACAAAATATCCATCTAAGGATAGCAAGGGCAACATTCCTTAAAACAGACAAACCAAAAGTGTTTATTATGATTATTATACTAATATTAACACAATCAGATGATACTCACGGTCTCTATCTAGAACTTTCAAAAATATTCTATTTAAGATGTGCATCATTGTCCAAAGACAATATGTAGCACCTACCAATTCCAGTACTACTTCTCTTCAGAATATTATTACTGAGTTTTTAGTTTAGCATTTCATAAATTCAAACTATAGATTTACTTTCTGAAAGTCATCATTTGCCTTTCTGGGCTAATGCTCTATTTATGTAAAACTGTATATGAGGTTTGGCTAATTTGATGCAATATTCCATATTTCTCATGATTTCTAACAATATTGACCATTTTTAGTCTATTGTAGATATTAATTACGATAAATAAAACTATATAGTCTCATCTATTTAGTAAGATTTCATACTGAGTTTTAGTAATGCACTTTTTCTTTGAGAGAGAGAGAGAGAGAGAGAATGAGTGGGGGGAGGGATCCAGGGAGAGGGAGAGAATCTCAAGGAGGTTCCAGGGAGCCTGATGCAGGGCTCCATCCCACGACCATGTGATCATGACTTGAGCCGAAATCAAGAGTCAGAGATTTAAACGACTGAGCCACCCAGGTACCCTTAGTAATGCACTTTAAATAGAGACAACTGATATGCTTTATAAGAGAATTTAATTCTGAGTTTACTAATTACTAGGTATATAACATTGGTTAGTTTATTTAACCTCTCTAATTTCCTGATCTTTCAAATGGGATGATGTTAGTACCTAACTAATAGGATTGAATGGGTTAATAAAAGTAAAATTATTTAAACAGTTTTAGCACACAATGGTTGTTTCAAAATAGTATTTGTTATTATAAAGTAGACACTTTTTCCTGTAAGAGGTCAATTTTATTCTGTATATGAGTCTTAAAATTTCCAAGATTGATTTTTGAGAATGGGGAAGACAAGCCATACATTATAGTGACATTATTGCTTTTGTTTTCAACCGAAGTCTGTAGGAACCAAACTGATGAAAAGTTAGCAATTAACAAATCAATTTAGACTATGGCTACAGTTAACTCAGATCATATACACTAAAGGAGGTTCATGTTGGGGCTTGACTGGCTGTCTACATTGACAAATTAACCAGATAATTGACATTTCTTCTCTTAATGGTATATTGCAAGCATATAGGCAAGTTAGACGAAATGCCATGCAGTATTTCAAGCCTAAAGTGAATTTGTAACAAAATGTTCAGTCGCTTTCATTTTCATTAACCCATTGACATTCTTGTCACCAACCTCATTTAAAAAAGAAATTCCATAGAGATTTGGTAGAATTAAAAGAAAATGCTGTCTATATACTTCACCCTTCTATAATTAGTAATGTGGAGACAGCATGTTATAATTTGAATGGAAGTCAGGATACACTGTCTTCCTTGCTCTGTAACTAACTAGATGTGTAAATTTAAGTCACTTAAGTGCATCTTATTTTTTTTTATTTGTAAAATGGAACTTGAAAAGATGATGAGAAAGAAGTACTTGGTGAGGAAAAATTCAGGGGCAAGCACTCTGTTTTACTATCCTTGGTGCTTAGCAAGTGCATGACACATAGTAGGAAGCAATAAAGATTTACAGAACCAAGCCTAATTCTTGCAGCCGTAAAAATGCATGGTTTGTATCCATTCCCTGAAATGTCAGTATATCCACAAGGCTACTTAAATAGTGAATGCACTGTCTATGAAGAAACCAAGAAAAAATCAAGAAAATAATAATAGTCAAGGTTGTCAATTTAATCTATCTCTAGGAAATTAGCCATGGCAGTAAAAGAACATATTGGTAAAGCAGAATACAGGGCGGGGGGTGGGGGGAGGAGGGCGGGAAACAAAACTGACTGTAATGGAGGTATCTTCAAAGGAATCTACACCTATACTACAGCAGTCAAATTTGCATCTAAATATAATCTTCAAATTTTGCATGTATGCATGCAGATCAGGTATAGCCCAGCTAATTTTCCATTTCACCTTGCAACTACTTGAAATACACACGTAATTGAATATATTACAAATTCTGCAGATGCAATTTTTATGCTAGCATGAAAACTACATTTCTCCTAATTTTATAATATAAATTAATTTCACAATATTATATATTTCAATACATTTAAAAGTGTTTGCATTCTTTGTATACACATTTCTTTGCAGAATATACATATATACGTACATACATATAATATACATATACATACATATATGTGTGTATATATGTGCATATATATATATATATATATATAAAACAACAACCATAGAACTAAGAAAACCATCTAATTCAAATCACCCAATACTATATATATATATATATATACATATATATATATGTATATATATATATATATATAAAACTACATTTCTAAAAGCTGAAAAATGGTAATAGTTGCAGATTGTTCTACACAGAAGGCATTTTTACTTTACTTGCATATCAGTGTATGCCTGTCTTTAGGTAACTGCTCACCTAGCACTACTTAATTTTCACATCAACTTTGTAAGTTGGAATGGTATACCAGTCTAGAGGTGAGGAAACAGAAGCTCAGAAGTTTCATGTGATTTTTCAATTTCCCATAACTAGCAAGAGTCTGATCTGAGATTTAAAACCTAGGACTGATGAAATCTATGCCAGTGATTGTTTCTTCATATTGTATGAATCTAATTTTCTTTAGGAAATGTACAGGAAATAATAACTTAAACACTTAATACAATCATATTTTGGAATTATCAAGGTGAAATACCTAGTTCTCAACTTCCTAATAATTAATGACAAATATCTAGAAGAATATAGTCCATGCATATTTGTAATAAACAATCAGAAGAATGACTTTGCTCTTGTTTTGATTCACCAGGGCTCATAAATATGGATGAATAATCTATGTTTTTTAGGAAATTGATTCTGACAAGGAAACAAAAAGAAATCTTATGAGTTTTCAATTATTATTATTATAATTAGCAAGCCAAACAACCCTATTTCTCCATTAAGATCTAAGTTGGGTAACACACAGAATATGAAACTCTGCTTGATCAGATTATTCAGAAAATTTCTTTTGTTATTAAAAATCAGTCTGCATATCCTTTTCAAAGAAAAAGGTACCACTTTGTGAAACAGTCACTACTGCCTAACTTAAAAAGGAAAGAGTCCGAACATAAGAGAATATTGCCCCAGTTTATATTTTGAAATTTGTAACAGGATTAGATGGAAAATTATGCAATTATGATATTAACAGCAGATTTAATTAACTCCTTGCTGGTTTGATTACATTTTCTCTTAATTTCTTATTCAAGATGTTGCCACCAATTGAATTGAGCGCAGATTGCAGTGAATCTGAAGTTATTTGTCCAGTTAAATGCTATACTTGTTCTACTCCAAAATATAAATAATGAGAGAATTTTGTGAGAGACTCTAAGAATTTGTTTGAATTTTTGTAGTTTAGCTACTCAGTGTGAGTTCCCAGGACTTCACATTACTAATATTAAAAAAAATAACTAAAAAAATAACTAATTAAAAATATACATTCTGAAAGTATAAAATTTGTTTTTTTATCTTTTATTATAAATTAACTTAGACAATATCTCATGACTCTAGCCTAGAACACGTCACGAAATAGAAAAAAAATGTACCTTGTACTCAGAAAAATAAGATTTAAGATCAGTCCACTTAATAGCAATCAATTAACTTATTTGGGTTTTAGTCATTAAATGATCCACTGGAAATTATAGCCAAAGTGCTTTCCAGCTTCAAACCTACAGGCCAGATAACAACAATCTTTGGACCGATTATATCTGAATTTTTATTTAAGGAGGTTTATGCGTGGCTTTATTTGAATTAGACATTATTCGTCATGCAGTTCTTTAAACTACTTATCTTATTATCTTATTTAGGATATTTCGGATTAATTTACTCAAGTTACAAATGTCACTTGCCAAATTTGAATCAAGCCATTTACTTCCCTATTTTTTTTTTCTTTTGTCACTCCTATCTGCTGTGCTGTACCAGATATATACTAACACATCAGTGTGAATATTTCTCTGACTTGGACAAAACAAAATATACCTTTGTTAGGAGTATTCTCCTCTTACAAATGTTATGTCTTAATTTGTTCCTTAGGTTTGAAATAAAGTAAGAATTAAAGTTTGGATAGGACCTGAGACAGGTTAAGAAACGCTTATACAAGTTTATAATCTCTTTCAACTAGATGGGCTATAGTGTTAGGTCAACCCATTGACTGAGGGATCTTAGAGTTCTAATATTTGTAAAGATTTAACTGTGTAGGGATTTAGTAATTCAAGATTATCTAATAATGCTCATGTCTGCCAGTTTATTTGGGGCTAAGATTTTTTACAGTTTGTTTTGTCTCAAAATCTTTCTTCACCAGGAAGTCCAAAAATTCACTTAAGTCTTTCATTTGACAATATCTAACTTTGAGAAAAGGTATTTCTATTTTCTGCTTTTGATTTCTATTCCATGACAAATCAATATAAACTAGAAGTTCAAATTCAACCTTTCATTTTTATTCGTACAAGTCATTTCATATATTTCTCTAAGATTCTCCAATCTCAATATCTTTAGTATTTTAAGAAAGATATTTGATTAAATTAACAATATATATAATATTCCACTGCCCTTCACTCTGGATAGCAACAATAACAAGGCTTAATCTATTACTGAGATGAGATTAGTCAAATATCAGTCCTGTGGTCCATGTGCTATTTGCTATCAATAATATCCTGTGCCATTTGTTCTGTAATGGTAGCAGGAAAGACCTTATTTATATTGATTTTGCAACCATAATTTTATTTTTGTACTTTATCTCAATTGCTGCCCACATTTCAGTAATTTCACTTACTTCTCTATCCAAAGTTAAATTACTGTTGTCATTAAGTTTTAATTATAAATTTGTCATCTCTACTTTCTAACTCACTCCTGAATATGATCCACACAACTCCCTTCATCATTTGGACAATTTTTCTGTGTTTTCTCCACTTGTTACAACCTATCTGTCTATACATGCCTAGGTCTTGGTCCTTGGACCATGTCTCCATCTATTCTTACTTTTTGATCTGTCTCATATATTTCAGTTGTATGATTTTTATTCCTATATTAGCGGAAAACTGCAAAATCAGTATCTCCAGATACAACTTGTCCTTAAACCCAAAACCATATCCAAGATCTCCATTTGGCTGTTGAATAAGCTCCTTAACCTGTTTGTCCAAACTCAAATCCTGATTCCCTATTTGTCAGTTAATAGCAATTTTGTGTTGATAATTGCTTTCTCCGATAACCCTGACCATTCCTTCACTCTTTCTCATATTCACATTTAGGGCATCAGCACATCTAATCTGTACTACCTTCAAAATATACCAAACATCTCACTGCTATCCCATCTCAAGGCTACCTTTCGGTCCAAGGCACTATGATTTTCTCTTGAATTACTTCGGAAGGCTACAAGAGCTTGCCATTGCTCTCTCTCTGCCCCTACACCCACAGTCTATATATGACAAAGCAGTTAGATTGTTTTTACAGTACAAAGTCAAACCTGTCAAATCACTACCTATCTCACTAAAGTTAACAAAAAAACCCACTTCATTTAAATAGCTTACAAGGTCCTACAAAATCTATGATGATCTGCTCTCCACTGTTCCCTCACTTCTACCTCCGTCCCTCATTATGTCACTCACTTAATCATATCAATCTTCCATTTACCTACTCAGTAGCTCTGATTATCTTAAATAGTAAAAAATTGGAATCTTTTACTTAATCTTGAATAAGGCAAGTAGATACCTGTCTCAAGATATTATCTCTTGCTGCTCCTCTAACTGAGCTGCTCCTCCCTCAGTAATCCACATAACTTGCTCCATCAATCAGTGGGACAACACAACTGGACCAAATTTTCAAGGAAGAAAATTTGGAGCATATTGCTATTTTTTTTTTAGTTACATATTGCATTCTATATAGTTTAAACATCTTATTTTAAAATGTAAAAAGTATTTGTTGGACACAACCTTTCTGAGGCTTTAGAGTTCAATATTATTAATCATGTAGTTATCTTTTACATTATCCACTTTTCCATGTTCGTAGACTCAACACTAGTTATTGCCATAGTTTTAAAAGTCTGTGGAAATGTAAATTGGTGTAGCCACTGTGGAAAACAGCATTAAGGTTTCTTGAAAATTTCAAAATTGAAATACCAAACAATAAGTGATTCCACTAGTATTTACTCAAAGAAAACAAAAGCATTAATTTGAAAAGATATATGCACCCCTATGTTTATTGCAGCATTATTTACAATAGCCGAGACATAGAAGCAACCAAGTGTTCCTCAATAGATGAATGGATAAAGAAAATGTGGCATATATACGACAAAATATTACTCATCCACGAAAAGATGAGATCTTGCCATTTGAAACATGAATGGATCTAGAAATTATTATGCTAAATGAAATAATTCAGGCAGAGAAAGACAAATACCATATGATGTTACTTATATACGGAATCTAAAAAACAAAACAAATGGGTAAATGAACAAAAAGTAGAAATAGCTCTATAAATACAGAGAACAAACTCTGACAGTTGCCAGAGGGGCAATGGTTGGAGGATGGGCAAAATAGATGAATGGGAGTGGGGGATACAGGCTTCCAGTTATGGACTGAATAAGTCATGGGATTAAAGATACAGCATAAGGGAATATAGTTAATGGTATTGTAATAGCATTGTATGGTGACTGATGGTAGCTATACTTGTGGTGAGTATACCATAAATATAGATTTGAGGAATCACTAAGTTGTATACCTGAAACTAATGTTATGTTGTATATCAACTGTATTTCAAAAAAAAAATTACTGTGGTACTTTCACTAGCATTTCTAGAAACCTACAGAGGCTTTGATATGCCACTCTACAAAATCTAGGCTATCATTTGCTTCCAAATTTGTTGTCCTCAAATCTCTCACTAACCCTTGTTCTTCTTCATCTTAAATTGGTTCAATTTCACACTCTTAAAAGCATAATGTACATTGCAGATATATTCTAAACAGCTTTGAGGCAAATGATAGTGATCATTTGTTATATGCTTTTTTTATAAACTATCTCACACTTAAATATAGAATCACAGCATTGGTAAAAAAAAAAAAAAAACTAAAGTATAATATTAAATATATTATCACTTAAATATAGAATCACAGAATTAGTAAAAAAAAAAAAAAAAAGGAACTAAAGTATAATATTCATCCAATGCATTTGTTTGCATATGCAAGTAATAAACATTATACAATATGAATGCCAAATATAATGTCAGTCTTTAATATATTATGAACCTTTTCTGCTTGTTTTATTGAATGAATCTATCACAATTTCTTAAAAATAACTGTTTTTCAGTGCATGTGGATAAAATTCACATAATCATTATATTTATGGAATGAAATGAGAGTACCTTGGATAAGTATTATAAATTTATAGATTTTAGCATTAGAAAAGCATATTCAGGAGAATGTGAAATTTCCAGGTAAATAATAATTTCTTTTTAACTTTCTAAAATAGTGCTACCAATATTTAAAAATGCACTAATTCTATATAATATAATAATTAGAAACAGAAGGAAAACTGTAGTATAATTATTTTTTCTTCAAGTTCTTATTTAAATTCTCATTGGTTAACAGTGTAATTTTAATTTCAGGTGTAGAATTTAGTGATCTCTCTGTCGTATACAATTACCTGGTGTTTATCACTGCAAGTGCCCTCCTTAACCCATCACCAGTGCACTTAACCCATTCCCCTGCCCCCCTCCCTCCAGTAATCCTGAGTTTGTTCTCCATACTTAAGAGTCAGTTTTCTGGTTTGCCTCTTTTTCTCCATATGATCATCTGTCTTGTTTCTTTAATTCCACATATGAGTGAAATCATATGCTATTTGTGTTTCTCTGCTTTTTTACATAGCATATTATAATTTTTTCAATTGAAAAATTGGACTTAACCTTATTTTAAAATATGAAATATAACATCTTGCCAAGCATATCAAAGATAATTATTCTATGAATATAAAATTTAACTTGTTAGATGAGTAAATATGAATCTCATATATGTATGTTCTATATAAATATTAAAATATGACCTTATTTTGTGAGGGCTTATAGAAGAATCTTGTATTTTTTAAGTATTTAATTTCTATTGTTTTAATAAGCTGGAAAGATGCAGAGTGAAATAAAAACAGAAATATTTTTATTTGAGATATAGTCTTAGCAAAAATATCTTTATAATAGCAATGTGTGAATGGACTAAATAAAATAACACCTCACTTTTAACTCTGTTGAAATTTATATAAGATTCAGCTTAAGGTAAAACTATATTTATATTTAAAGTAGATATTCTGACAATCATAAACTCTGGTTTATACAATACTGTATGGATTTTTTTTAAATAAGAGACTTTCTTGTTAGAATTGGTCAAATTTTATAGTGAAAAGTTTTACTCTGTTAAAATACAGATTTTAAAATATGTATATATATATATATATATATATATATATATATATATATCATGTATATTGTATACATAACATTTCAAGTATATATCAGGTATATTTTTGAAGAATTGTTTAGGTAAACATAATTTGACTTATTGTTGAGTAGGATTTAAGATTTTTTTTCTTCACTCACAGAACTCTCAGTATAACGAGATTTTTATAAACAGAATGACAAACCATTTAAAGTGAGGAACGAGCAAACAGGTGTACAGCTTGTGCCTAACAGGCCTTCCCTTAGTTTCACAGTCTGATAATTTTCTTTGCATACTGCCTTGACCTGATTATTCATGACTTTTTGCATAATGAGAGAAAGCTTTTAGACATGTTAGGTATGACATACAAAATCTGCAGCTATTCAACTATTCTGAGAAGTCCTGTTGATTTTTTTAGGTAGATTTAGCAGTCAAAGAATAATTTGATACAACATGATTAAAATGTTGAACCTATTTAGTGAGTTCTTTGAGAACACAAAACATTTTAGAGTATTTCACCACAC
This sequence comes from Panthera tigris, assembly GCF_018350195.1. Classification (NCBI taxonomy): domain Eukaryota; kingdom Metazoa; phylum Chordata; class Mammalia; order Carnivora; family Felidae; genus Panthera; species Panthera tigris. Next base: position 37,720,695 of record NC_056668.1, on the reverse strand, counting down.
TGTATGCACAAAACTATTCTCATACTTGCTTAAATACGTTTAAATGAGCAATTAGCATTTTGTCACTCTTTAAAAAGTTCTCTAAAACACAAAGTATTTTATTCCCTCAGATTTCTTACCTTTATCCATTATTTAAAAACACAAAAATTGAAATAATATTCTAATCATAAAAATCAATTGTAAATTGGACTTTGAGGTATATAAGCACCAGATGTGAATTTGATTAACGGATCTTGAAAATACTTGATGGTAACATGCTCACAATTTTAAATAGTAATTAAATGAACTACCATTTATATGTTTGTATCTTTTTATTTTCAGAATAGTTTTATCAGCAAGATTTTCTACATTCTCAATTTTCTTGTTAATCCTGATTGATAATTCTGATATATCTATCATCTATTTATTTGTCATATATAGAGTTCATATAGTATACATATGTATAGATTTATATAAATATATACACACACATACATAATATTGTATATATAAACAATGATTCAGATAACTAGTTCCCTATTTTTTATATTAACTTATAATTTATTTTTATCATTTGAAAGTGTTATAATATTTGTCTACATCTTTGATTTTTCAGTTATCTTAAGTTACTGTGTCAAAGATACAAATACTTTATATATTCTTTACATATACTGGCAAACATATTTATGAATGGTTTTACTAACATCTCAAATCCCAAATCATGGAATGTTGCAGATTCCCTTTTGATTATTTTTTTTCTCTGCACATACAATACAGTTGGGTTTGTTTTGTTTTGTTTTATTTTGGTATCTCACATAATTTTCTTCCTTATAATTTGTTTTACTTTTAATATACTGAATCCTTATCTACTCAATTTCATGTAGAGTGCATAGGAAGCAAATTTTCAAAATTCTCCCAATAAAAAAATACTTAGTGTTGTTTGGGAGATGTGAGTAATATGATGGCTTAGGGGGAGCTTTGAATTTCTGGCTCTTGTGTTTGGTATGTCTTTAGGGTTCCCTTGAAACGTACTACTTTATGAGCTTTCCATCGTCAATAATTTTCTCAAGCATATGATTAAATTGACATAAAGTCCAATAAAGTTATGATTTTTATCTTTGTTAGAAATAATCTTTTCTAACATAGTTGCAACAATAATATCTTAGGTAGAAGTAGTTTGAATTACCAAGTATTTCAAATAGAATTGCATTTTTTTTAACTTTAATGATGTAGAATTTTTGGTATCTCTTTTTTTTTTGTCAATTTGTATTTTTCCTTTGGTGCACTACCCATATACAGATGTTAATTTTTTTTTTTTCTGTTAGTGTATCGCAACCCTTTTCACTTACTCACAAGGAAATCTTTAAAAATATTCAGATATTTGTCTCATTACCCCTGAAATTTATCTTCTATACTGAAAATCTTAATGAATAAAAACTTTAGATAAGTAATAAAAAAATGGTAGTCAATTATGTTAAAGTATCACTGCCTTAACAATCATATTAAAAAACCTTCTGGGTAAAATGCTCTAAAAAGCTCATTAACTGGAGAAATTAAAAAAATATATTTCCTGGGGTGCCTGGGTGGCTCAGTGGGTTAAGCGTCCGACTTTGGCTCAGGTCATGATCTTGTGGTTCGTGAGTTCAAGCTCCTCGTCGGGCTCTGTGCTGACAGCTCAGAGCCTGGAGCCTGTTTCCGATTCTGTGTCTCCCCTCTCTCTCTGACCATCCCCCGTTCATGCTTTGTCTCTCTCTGTCTCAAAAATAAATAAACGTTAAAAATAAACAAATAAATAAAAATTAAAATTAAAAATATTTCTTCAGGAAAGTATATGAAATTCAATCCTACAAAAATTTAAATTTTATTTCCTCAAAAAGAAATGCTTAAGCATTCCCATTAATTTAAAGATCACTATTACACATCAAATCTCCTTTAAAGAGAGGATGATTCTGTTCTTTATCTAATATTTTGATGATGAATACAAATATCAGTTATCATATTTTCAAGTGTTAAAGACTCAAAGTTAGTACAAATGATCAAGCTTGTTCACACAGAGAGTCACTGATTCACTATTACAATGTACTCAAGAGCAATTCATCTATGGTTATGGAAAGTTACCTACAGTATAAGATGATCCTGACTTCTAAACTCTCCTAAACATTTATTGAAGTGATTAGCAATTGGTTTTTCTATGACTGAGACATACTACCAAGAAGTACATGTCACATTTAGTCCACACTTAAAAATCACCAATGCTTCTTATTAATTTAAATAAAAACATATTTCTTATTCCTGATATCCCCATATGAGCAGTATATGCACACTTTGTTTATCAAGTCCAAAATTTTAACTCTGCAAATCTGCAGAAAAAAATTTTAAGGGTAGAAAAGTCAAAATCATAGGTCAATACTGTCATATAATATTCCACAACTGGATTATAAACCTCATTAAGCCAGAAACATTCCTAATATATAAGAGATATATAAAACATTTTGAAATGGTGCTTAATGCATTGCTATTTTACCTAAAATCACCAAAACACACTCAACAAGAACAACATCAGCAACATTCTATTCATAGATCCCTGGAAACACATCTGCTTTTAAAGAGAGTCTGAAGCCTCATATAAACAAAAAATGACTTCACATGTTCTGCAAGGCACAAGGTTAGGCAGAAGAAAGATAAAGAAGAATGAAACAGTGTAATTACATCGAAGATTAAAGACACATTTTGGAAGAAAGGAGCATGTATGTATAAAATTAAAAACTGTCAATACAATTAATGAAATAAGACATGATAAATAAGTGTCTATAATGCCTACAAATTTTAAAGAAGACACTTCCAAGGACTTGGAAATGATCTAAATTATACTTAGGATGAAAGACAAGTTCAGCTGGGGGGTAGAGATAAATGAGATAGCACTATACATAATGATTAAAGAAAACTGTAGAGTGAAAATGAGTATGAAAGAATATTTAGGAAATAACGCCCAGATTATGTTTACTGTGGGAAGAGAATTTGTGAATGACAAGTTGAAAAGATGAATCTTAAAAAATGGAATTAATCTTCAGGCATTAGTTACTTATTAATTTTAACCTAATCTTAACATTTATTTATTTTTAAAATAATTTCCTTTTCAAGAGACAGTGGGGGAGGGGTAGAGATAGAGGGAAAGAGAGACACAGAGAGAGGAGAGAGACAGAGAGAGAGAGAGAGAGAGAGAGAGAGAGAGAATCCCAAACAGGCTCTGCACTGTCCTCACAGAGCCCAACATGAGACTTGAACTCAGAAACCATAAGATCATGACCTGAGCCAAAATCAAGAAATGGACCAACTTAGTTGGCTTAACTGACTGAGCCACCCAGGTACCTCTAATCTTAATATTTAATATATTAAGTAATATAATAATACTTAATAAGTTTATTAAGTAAAAATGTTGAGACAAATGCATAACATAGGGTTGTAGAAAAGAGAGGAGCATTAGTGAATTAAAAAGGAATTTGTTGAGCATAAACTAAATGAGGTGGCATTCATGGAAATAGAAAGAAAGACTCATGGGATGAAAAAAAATCACCAGGACTGCCATCTGCATGTGGGCAGAAGGCAGAATCATGTATGGTTATAAATATTTTAGGCTAAAGAGAGTAAAAAAAAATAATAGGGTTCCAGACAAAGAGAATAAAGTTTAGATAAAGAGTTCTTTGTGAAGGACCAGGAAAGGGTGCTTCTGGAAGGCATTTATAAACTCATCCAATCCCTGAAATTTTTTTTATAAACAATCATTTAAGAAAGAATCAACCAAGCAAAAATACTGTAAATTTAATATCTAAAATAGTCAACTCTAGCCACAGCAAGAAGGGTCAACAGAAGCCAGCACAATTTCCTGATTGCACAATAAATTAGCTGATTTGTACCTACCACCGTAAGGAAATACAAGCGGTATAATGATTCTCATCTGATAAAACGTAGCATACCAATTTTCAGTGAGAGAATTTTTTTTTTTCACTTAAAATTTCAAGATGATGTAAAATTCAGGAAGAAGTTACAGGAGACAGCTGACTCATGCAAGATTTGCGTTTGAGTGAGAAGTGATGGTTAGAATGTTGACTTGGCAGTATATTATAGAAGTAGTGGGTGAAGCCATTAAATAAATTAACTTTCTAAAGAACTTAAAGGTAGAAAATTAAAGAACTAAAGAATGTATCTTCCTTTTTGTGGGGGGAGGGATGATAGCCCTTCTTCACTATGTGTTGACTATTTGCATAACCTTAAGCTTGTTATTTTAGCTTTCAAAACTTTATCTTTCTCATATACAATGGGGATACTTACAGTTCCTCTATCATGAGAAAGATTGAGATGTGCAGGTAAGGAGCTTCGAATGCTAGGCACTTAGTGTTTATTTATTAATTATAATCATTACCTGCTCATTCCTCTTGTCACCATCCCAGTGCAAATGTTATTATTTTATCACTGACTGTAATGCTTTGTTAGTTTTTTTTCATATTCATTTCTTCCTTCTATTGGCTTAGTATTAATTCATAAAGATTAATTTGAACATATACATAATTTGTTATAAATTTTCAAGGAATGTTTACCTTTTTAAAAATTTTTTGAATATAATTTATTGTCAAATTAGCTAACATATAGTGTATACAGTGTGTTCTTGGCTTCAGGAGTAAGTTCCCTTGATTCATCGCTTACATATAACACAGTGCTCATCACAACAAGTGCCCTCTTCAATGCTCATCACCCAATTTACCCACCTCCTCACCCCCTCATCAATCCTCAGTTTGTTCTCTATTTAAGAGTCTCTTATGGTTTGCCTCCCTCTCTGTTTGGAACTATTTTTCAAATAGTTTCCCTTCCCCCATGGTCGTCTGTTATTTTTTCAAATTCCACCTACGAGTGAAAACATATGACATCTGTCTGCCTCTGACTAACTTATTTCACTTGTTTTATGGAGCATAATACCCTCCAGTTCCATCCATGTTGTTGCAAATGGCAAGGTTTCATTCCTTCTCATTGCCAAGTGGTATACCATTGTATATGTAAACCACATCTTCCTCATCCATTCATAAGTTGATGGACATTTGAGCTCTTAAGAATTATATACCTTTTACTAAATGAAATTTAAAAATTTTAGTCAGATTTACAATCATCTAGAATATTCCTTAACTTGTCTTTTCAGTTAAATCCCAACACTCCTTTTCCTGCTCTCAGCATTTGAGTCAGACTGGAATGTTCACAATACCTGGCATAACAATAGCTTTTCCACCTACGTTTCTCTATGTATATTATTCTCCATTCATTTCTACTGATATTTGTCCAAGATTTTTTTCCATAAAACATCTTGAATTAGAATATTGTATAACCTCTTAGAATTTACTTGTATATCATATAACACAATTAGCTTCACAATATTGTTATTTTTAAATGTAGCTCAAAATGGATGAGATCTATAAAACAATTATGTTGACCAAATGGAAAAACTAGAACAAAGAGAAGGTATAGAAAACAAGTTTTTGCTCTACATAATTGAGAAGTTATCAGGATTCAAAGAGAATATAATGTTTTGAGAGATTAAGAATTCTGAAATGGCAATTGGATGACCAATTGCTGGAGATATAATAGAAACTATTAAACCCATAATTTGTATTGATTTAAAGGATTTAAAAAATTCTAATTTTGATTTCAATTACATTGAAGTGTATAGTTTCAGTAGCAGACTGCTGAAGCCAGATAATACGATTAAGGGCTATGTAGTCATATGGAAATGGATGCTTTGAATGTAGTCAAGAGAAAGAATTCGAGTTTAACTGAACATCAAGGTCAAAGAAATTGTGTGCGTGTGGGGGGTGCATTCACATGCTCCTGTGTGCTTGCTTGTGTTTTTTTTTTTACTTTGTAGGAAAAACTGGATCAAGTGATTATATAGCTTAATAGTTCATTATATAATGTTAAGAGTTTTCTGAGATATCATTGTATAACAAATATCTTGATTTTTTTTCTTGAAAATTGTGATCTGCTTTGACTAACTGACAAAAATGTTAGTACATGGGTCACTGCTTGACAAAGAAATTTTAAATTATTGAAAAGTACCAATAATAGTCCTCATTTTTATATAATACTATAGCTCACACATAATGACCCTAGGGTTCTTTATGTTATTTGTCAAAAAGAAATGAGTACGCTCTATATCTAAAATTCAAAAAAGAAAAATAGCTTTGAAACTATGAAATCAAGGTCAATTTAATATTAATTTATTATTTTTGATGTATCTTTGGCTTCAGTAAAGGAAACAAAAAGATACTATGATCATTAGTTCAGCATGGAAAAATTACATAGCAAATACATATGTTAAAAGAGAACATTTGGCAAAATATGCAATGGTAACAATTTGAGAGCAGAAGCTAGATCAATGAGAGAATGCATGAAACTGAATGCTTAAGATGTTCAAAACCATGCAAAGTTTATGTGCATTTATAGATATTTTCATTAAAAAAGAAAAGGTGCAATACAAAATAATTTGCAAATCTTACATATACAAGACATTTTTTGTGTGTGTGGAAAACAGGGATACTTACTTCAAAATTAAAATAAAATAAATCATAAAAAAGCAAAACCCAGTATATATATATTTACTATTAAATTACTTTTCTTCAATTTATGTATTCTGTAAAAGTATTTTAGAAATTATCTTAGCAAATTATTAAGCACTCTTTGCAATCTTTAAGTGTGCAAAATGAGGAAGAAAAAATTCATTTAATATTATCACTGGATACCAAGTTGAATATTTTCATAATTGTGAAGAAGGAATTCAACAAGGTAGTTGCATAAAAGAGAATGCCCAAGTTACTCTTCTATTTTAAAAACTTCACTAGAACTTTTAGATAAAGAATAGAATAGGCGTGTCTGGGTGGCTCAGTCAGTTAAGCATCCAACTCTTGATTTCGATTCAGGACATGATCATATGGTTCATGAGTTCACAGAGCATCAGGCTCCATGCTGACAGTGTGGAGCCTGCTTGGGATTCTCTCTCTCCCCCTTTCTGTATGCCCTTCTTTCCCTTTCTCTCAATAAATAAATAAACTTAAAAAAAAAAGAATAGAATATTGGATATGGCCTTAATATGCCCCCTCTCTTCCCCTTCTACTAAGTCTCCTGTCTCTTTGCCCTTGCTCATTAGATTCTATGGCTAGGTTTCTTTCTCTTTCTCCTTGACTCCATGGTCCTTTCCTTCTCAAAGTTTCCACCCATTCCCATTCCCTGGGGTCTCTGCAGACTCATAGCCCAGTTCCCATACACTTTTAGTGTCCCTCTTAATTGCTACTTCTTTAGGGAAGAATTGCTACTTTCTTTAGGGAAAGCTCTCAATCTCTAAGATACCAGCAGTCTAAATTTTTTACAACTGTAGGCTTTTCAGTAGTTTATTTGTGTAATTACATATTTAATTCCTTTTTGAGATACTGAATGAAACTCCATGAAGGCAAGAAATTTGTCTGTTGTGTTCACTGCAGTTTCCCTGTGGCTACTGCAGTAATTACTAATTGAAAGAAAATATGAGAATAATGAGCAAGAGGTAGAAATGTGCCTTACCCTATAATACTGGCATTGAGTAGAAGACCTCTGGATTACTTTGTCAGTACCTCATTTAAGAAGATGGATTAAGTCCATGGGGGAAAATATTAAGGATGTCTTTGTGTACATGAGCTGGGTCTAATACCACTTCTGCTATTTACAAGCTGTGTAATCTGGGCAAATAATGTAATCTCACTCAGACTATTTTCTTACCTAAGAAATGGAGAAAATTATAAACAGCCGAGATGCAATGAAGTTAATAAAACACTATATAAAGATATACATACTCATATATCTTCAAGCAAAATATGAGTTAGGGAAGAAAATCTTGACTTCTTTATTTGAAACATCCAATAAAGAAATATGTTTATAGCTCCTTGCCTTTTTCTCTTTACTGAGTCCTGGCTCTCCCCTGAGGACAATGTGTCCCCTGGAATTAACATATGGCAATTTCCCTTTAAAATCCTTGCATCACTGGGCCTGGAGGTGGTCAACTATTCCACCTCACCACTTTAAACCCCCAATCTTTAAATCTCATTTCCAAAGACCAAACCACACACACAATGCCCACTTATCTCATTATCTTCTTTATTTATCTTCATTTTGTGAAGATTTTTAGCACCTAGCACACTGTTACTTCCTTCAACTCCAGGCCCCTTGTGTATTTAAATTTTCATAAAGATTATCAGTCCCTTGACCACTTCCTCTCTGATCTTATCTGTTTCCTGTCTTGGACACTCAGTATCATGGTCATGTCATAGATCTTGCCTTTCCTATAACAGCCAACTCTTCACCATCTCAATGTCAAGCATTCTACTCTTTATCCTATGCCACCCCATCCCCCCGCCCAGCTTGATTTCTCCAACTTGACTTCAACAAATATGTATGCCTACAAACCAAAACTCCTACCATCTTTTCACTGTTACCTACCCTCATATATCCTCATGATTCACTTCAATTACTTGACCACTATTTTAATCACTATCCTGCATATACCTTCAACTTCCTTGCCCATCCTTATTTCTGTCGTACTTAATCAGCCAAATCCCAACCACAGTTAAATGAAATTTTAAATCCATTCCATGCCTGCAGCGACACAGTGAAATGTGGCTAGAAAAAAGCATATATATGGATATACTTTTCTTAATAAGTTCATAATCATACACCTGAAGCGTACCTTCATGCTTCAAATAAAAATATTACATTTCCAGTCTACATTCTCTCCCATTCTCCAAGTGAACTATTTTTAACTTTCCATGTCACTTCATAACTCCTAAGCCTTCTCTCCGTCCTCACTTGTACCTTATAACTTTGATTCAAACAATCTTAGACTATAAAATGAATCAGAAGGAACTTCTATAAGTCACTACCACCACATCCTCACCATCCTGAATCTATCTGCGTTTAGATATCTTCCTCCTAGTGAACAAATGGTGTGTACCTTAAACTCCATGTTTGTACTGCTTGCCACTTGTGCTCCAGAATTCATCCCTTCTCATGTGTTTTGAAACATCACGCCAGCAATCCTCTCTTTCCATGTACTGGGAGACATCATCATTTCATCAATCTGGTCCTTTCTCTTTCCTATGCTGACAATTTTGTTCTTTATTGTATAATTCCAGCAGCTCTACACATGCTGTTATTTCTCCTATCTGCCTCAATGAAACTCACTTCACTCTTTAAATATTGTTCAATTTCTCTGTTATCATCTCAGCGAAACTCTTAAAAAAGAGTTGTAATCACTACCTTTAATTCTTCTTTTCTTGCTTTTGTTTTTGTTTTTTAACTCACAATATCACTGAAATTGCTCTTCTCACACTTACCTTTAGTCTTCATATTGCTAACTCCTATTTTTTTAATTTTCAGTGTTCATTCTACTTCATTTATTAATAGTATTTGACCCAGTTGATCTCTTGTTCCACCTTGAAATTCTTTCTATACTTGGCTTCCATGACATCTCACTTTCTTGGTTCTTTTTCTGCCTCACCAGTGGCTCTATCTCATTTTCCTATGATGCCTCCTCATCTTTCTCTCCTATAAATATTAGAATATCCCAGAGCACAGACTTTGGACATAACCTCCTCTGATGGACATTCCTCCCTTGGTGATATCATCCAATACCAAGGCTTTAATTACTATTTATATGATAATGACTCATAAATTTTATCTTCCATATGGGCATCTGTTCTGAGCTCACACATCCATGGGTTTATTCAACATTTCCACTTAAATCTCTAGTAGCTATTTCAAATTTAGCATATCTAAAACCAAAATTATGATCTTCTCCCCTGAATAATCCCACTCACAGTATCCTCTGTTGTAATATATGCTCAGATCAATTAAGTCATCATTAGTTTTCCTATTTTTCTCATCTTCTTTATTCAATAAATCCGCAAATCCTATTGGCAACATTTTCAAAATCCACCCAGAATCCAACCACTTTTCACCACTTCCGATGCAACCATGGCTGATGTAAACCACTATCATCTTTCTGTGAGATTATCGCAATAGCCTCTTAATTGTGATAACAATTCTTTTCAATTTATTCTCAACACAACTGCCAGAGTGATTTTATTAAAATGTAAGTCAGATCATGCTCCTCTTCTACTCAAAATCCTTTAATGTTTTCCCATCTCATTCAAAGTAACTGGTTAACGGCCTATGGGACTTTATCAGATTAGACCACCATTACCCTTTACATTATTATATCTTGCTAATATCTCTCTTGTTCATTCAGGTCCAACCACACTGGCCTACTTATTTCCTCAGCATGGCATGCACAATCTTGCCCTGGGGACTTTTCCATGTCTGTTCCCTCTGACTGCATCCTTTTGCTCCAAGTATCTACATGTGACTCACTCCCTCATTTTCTTCAAGATTTCATTCAAAATCACCACCTCAGTGAGACCTTTTCTGAACTCCAACCCACCCTCCCTTCCCCTATCTTTTTGGCATTTCCTTTGACCTCTTTCCTAATTCTTAATTTTTTGTTGTAGGTGTTCTACTTCATACCACTCACTATGTTCTATAAAATAGCTTTCACTCGGTTTCCTTGTTTAGTATCTAGACTCTCCATTAGGGCAGGTATTTTTGTCAGGATTGTTCATGGCTGTATCTCCAGTACCTGGAAGGTATGAGATTGATAGATATTTACTGACTGAATAGATATATAAGCACATGGGAACTTTTGTCTTAATCATAATGAAACTCTTCACAACTATTAAAGGGATATAATTAAGAAATTGCAAACGGAAATGTGGAAAGTAAGCCATATGGCAATTGGTACTATCTTTCAATTGTTTCATTCAACTGCTAAGACACTGAAGAGATATAACACCATTTGTGTAACTACCTAATTATGAATATTAAGTAAATTTAAGATTCTGTATTTAATATTCTTTTATTTTTTCTCTCATCTGAGAAAGAGGCATTTCTATGGAACGTTGTTCAGATGGAAATATATAAACACCTGCCTTTTTTATTAACAATAATTTTAGTTTTTTTAAATTTTTCACCATAAAAGAAGTAAATGTGATTTAAAATGGTATATAATAACATACTTCATTTTTCATCAAGAAAAATGTAGCACAAGTTGTATATGCTCTATACTAGCAATATTATTTTACATATGCTTGTTTTTCATGTTATAGTTTTACTGTATTTAAAAAAATATTCTTCAAGTGACTAAACTATTTTCTCTTTTCTGAGGCTTCCTGTAAAGGGAAAAGAACAGAGATTTTGGCTTGGATTCTGTCATTTCTATGCCTGGCTCTGCCATTTTCTAGTTCTGTGACATTGGATCACTCACAAGAAACTTTTTTTTTTTTTAATTTAATCTAAAATTTGGACACCTGCACAGCCTTCCTCAACAGGTGTTTATGAGGCCAGATAACTTAGAAAAACAGTCCTCAATCAAATTTGGATTAGTGTTGGCCAGTGTTGGGACATTCTTTGGTTTAGAGATATGACAAAAATAAAGATGTATGATAGGAAGTATTTTTTTAAATAAAATTAAACATATATAAAGGAATTTTCTTTAATTTGCTATTAGTATTATATATATGTAATATAACATCCACTATAACATGATCAACAGTAGGCAGTCTTCTTTCTATTTTTTATGATTATTTTATTATTTTATTTTGTTTTTTGTGAAATAGAACTGTGAAAATCCTGTCAAAATCCTGATTTTATTGATTTATTTTTAATTTAAAAGATATGATGCTCCAAAGTTTAGGAATGAGTTAATGCAGTTTACTCAAATTTTAATAAAGGGCCTGATAACTTTTATGTAGAGGCAGAAAAGATGATTAGTTTTCTACTTCTACCATTACAAAGCATTATGACCTGGGACAACTCATTTCTGCCTTCTGTGCCTCTTGTTCAGTTTCAATGAAATTTAGGAAATACACTAGAGGATTTGAGAGATCACTTCTAAATCAAAACTTACAACTAAATCATGTTATGTCACTTTCTATGTTAATGTTTCCTAATTCCAACAGATTTTTGATTCATACTTCTGTGTCCTAAAGACAGTAAGGCATTTTGATAATAAATCATTTCATAAAATTTTGCTATGGAATTTATTAGTATAGTAAAACTCATAGTGATGTCTGGAAATAAAGGTTTCAAATAAATAAAAGCAATCACAAGACCATAACAAAACAAACACAAACTTATACATTGCTTTACTGTAGAACAGTATTCAAATCAGGCAATGAAGTCATTCTCAACTATTTTCAATTCAGTAAGCTATTTCTCTCAAAACTGACTGCTAATCATTCATCTCTTTAGATGACATCGACTTTTAACCAGACACTGCAAGGTTCTAAAGCTTCATATGGTGTTCTAATCAGAGTGATTGTGTAACAAAAAACATGAAAGAGTAACAGCAATTAACCTTCCCCAGTTTAAAATGGAAAATTGAAAACAAGCTAGAAAGTTGGAATCCATAGGTCAGACATGGCAATGATCATTTTTGTTAATTTTTTTTCATGTTCGCACTCATTGATGGAACTTACACTTAATTTAAATGTTTTCACAAAATTTGTATTAAGGGCAGGAGCATTTAGAAATGGCCCGTGCTTAGATGGGAAACTTTATTTTTCTTCTGCTTTAGCTATGCTTGTAAATATGTGTGGAATGAGCTGCAACAGATTAATTTGTTTTGATCAATAGTGAGTTTTATATCCTTAGACAAGCAGTGGGGACCTGTCATTTGATTTCTGTTTCTGGGTTTTCACGAGCATTGGTGGAAGACCAGAAAATGACTTAGCGTTTTCTTACTACACTATGTCCAGCTTCATAGATTTGAGTTGTTGACACCAACAATTAAATGGTAAGTAGGGCAAAATAGCATGATCACATGCATATTAGCCAGGAAGCTTCAAAGAACACAAACAAAATAAAACCAGTTTTCTAAGCAGAATTTTGGAGAAGACAGCTCTGACTTTGTACAAAATATTAATTATTTATCTTTATCCCAAACACAAAATATCTAGAATGTATCTCTGTGTCTCTCTCTCTCTTTCTCTCTCTCTCACACACACACACATACACACACAGAGTTTATTTTCTTTCTCAGATTGATACCAGACCTTAGAGAATTTAGAAAATTTAAATAAAATCAAGATTTTCCTTAATTCTTTTTTTTAATGTTTATTTATTTTTGAGAAAGAGACACAGAACGTGAGTGGGGGAGGAGCAGAGAGAGAGATGAAGACACAAAATCCGATGCAGGCTCCAGGCTCTGAGCTATCAGCACAGAGCAGGATGTGGGGCCCAAACTCATGAACCATGAGATCATGAGATCATGCCCTGAGCTGAAGTCAGGCGCTTAACCGACTGAGCCACTCAGACGCCCCTCCTTAATTCTTAATATAACTCTAAATATCCTGGAAATTACTAGAAAAAAGCCATGGTATATAAATTAAGATGAATTATTTTAAAAATGATAAATTTCATATAAATTTCATATAAAGAAAATCCTTTATATATGTTTAATTTTATTTAAAAAGTACTACTTCCTATCACACATACTTATTTTTGTCATATCTCTAAACCAAAGAATGTCCCAACACTGGCCAACACTAAACCAAAATTTTTGAGGTAATTATAAAAAGCATGTACAATTCTGTAAGATATTAGGCACAATAGATTAACTCAAGCCAGATGGTGCTTGAAAAAAATTTATTATTATAATTGTTTTTAAATAGACTCCACACCCAGTGTGGAACCCAGTGCAGAACCCAACTAGGGCTTGAACTCATGACCTTTAGCTGAGATCAAGAGTTAGATGCTTATTTTGTATTTTAGTATAATTCTTCCATATTTATTTTTGAAAACTAAAATTGTTTTTAATTTTAAGTGAAAAATGTAAATAGCTATATCTCAAAATAGCATTTATTTCATATAAAAGTTACAGTGTAAATGAATAATTATAGATATTTTGTAGGAGTCAGTATCTGTCAGACTATCATTAACAGGTTTTAGAGATAAGTATTCAAATTACTTATTATTATTACATTTCTAGTGTCATTGTTATTTACAGTATTTTACAATTTTTCCTCAGGAGGCCCCTCAGTGGCTCTGTTGGTTGAGCATGTGACTTCTGCTCCTGTCATGCTCTCAAGGTTCCTGGGTTTGAGCTCTGCTTCGGGCTTTCTGCTGTCAGCACAGAGTCTGCTTCAGATCCTCTGTCTCTCTCTCTCTCTCTCTGCCCCCACCCCAATCTCACTGTCTCTCTATCAAATATAAATAATAAAACTATTAAAAAATTTTTCTCAACATTTGCATTTATTCAATAGCATGATAATATTCCTAAATATTCCTTATTTTCTACTCAAAGTTACTAGTTTATTATTTTATTAAGGTTGAGTTCCTCCATTCAGTTTTTGTTGATGTTTATTTTTTTAAATGTCAAATTTGATGGCATAAAATAAAATTTGATTTATTTCATGGTATGGAAAATTATTTCTTACAAACTAATAATTATATTACAGAGCAATTAAAATTTTAATATAATCAAAACTCAGAGCATTATAAACAATTAAAAATACTTCATCTCTTTATATTCCCTTTGATTTCTTGAAAGAAATTTTCCCCACATAAAGCATATCTTTATTGCTTTTCCTTAAATTTAATTTTCTTGATAATGACAAGTCATTCTGGCAGCATGGCAGAGATGTCACCAGGCTTGGGGTCATAAAATCTGAATGTATGATTCTAGGAGGCTTCTGGGTCCTAATTACTAACATGGGATTCAGTCAGTTCTTATATTTGAATAACAAATCAGGGCATATTATGTACCTGTGCATTACAATTTTTTAGATGCTTTATAGATTTGTAGTGTTCTTTGCTTAGATGGGATGTTTACATTGTATACATTCAAGGAAATGTCTATTAAAGTAGACAGGAATCTACAGCATTGAAGAAGTTGACTATCAATATCAATTTGTGGAGCAAGTATTTCCCTCTTGATTAACGGAAATTATTAACTTACTAAAACTTTCAGGATTTCAATGCTTCATTTTTGAAGGAAGATTTCACACTGTGCTCAGTTTGGCTTAATAAATATTAATAAATATTATAAATGTGACACCTAAGGTAAATCCAATTGAAAATCATTTGAATCCAAAAAGAGTTTCAAATTAAAATTATTTGTATTCATGGGGTAAATGCAGTATATCGAGTTGTTCTAATCTGCCACAGGTTTTTGAATATTTTTTTCCCCCCTGACACCACCTTCACAGTCCTCTCTCCCTTACTTAGCTAGGAACCAATTGTACCCAATTCATTCTTAGATGTCAATTTAATCAACAGTTCCTCAGGGACCCTTTCCCTGATATTTCAGACTAAGTCATAAAGGCAAATCATCTTATTAGAGATTTTAATAAAATTTTCTGACAACATCTGTAAGTTCTTTTTTCTTCCTGTTTTTTGTTTTGTTTTGTTTTGTTTTTTGTAAAATTATCTGAAATCTGTCTCCCCTACTGGTTATATCCTTCAGTGTATCTGTGGCATTTCCACAGTGCCTAATACCCTGGAGGATTTTTATCAATGTATTTTAAATAGATGACTTTACAAATGAAGGAATAAAGTGCACTGCTAATAAGAATTAGGGCATTTAAATGGTAAAATACATATATCCTGCCAATTTCCAAAAAATGATTTTAAACCTCTGATACTACGTATCTAAAATTTTCAGATTGGTTCTTTCCATGGCTAACAACTCTGCTCAGAACTGGTATTTGCCTATGTCCAATAATGTGCTCCTCAGCTTGTACCATGCATAGTCTTAGTTTATGCAACTAACTTTTTAAAATGCATTATATGCCAGAAACCACTCTAGACACTAGGGAGACAGTAAAACTCCCTGCCATCACGGAACTTACTTTCTACTTGTGGGGCATACAATAAATGAAACCAAAAAGTAAAATACGTTGCATAATGGATGATAAATGAACAAAAATAAATAAATAAAGCTGGCGATTTTAAACATGGAGGATAGAGAAGGCTTCTGTGGGTAGGTTATAGTTGAATAATGACCTGAAGGATATAAGGAAGTAAAACATGGAGAGATCAGAGGGGGAGTTTTAAGACAAGAGAAGAGCAAGTGTTAAAAAATAAGCAAGAGTGTGCCGTACATATTTGCAAAATAGCAAAGAGAATGGCAGTGAACAGAGTCCTTCGCTCCAGCTGTAACCAAACCTGACCATATTTCATATGCAACCCAAAAAATGCTCCCATATTTCACTCAACATTTCTCCTGTGAGTTGTACTGAAAGATAACAAGGCAATTAAGATCCTACTATGTAGAGAAAGTTGCCTTTGTTTAAAATTATTTATCAATTGCTCATTTCTCAAATTTACCTTAGATCGAAACTAGTATGAAGGGATACATTTGTAATTTATTCAAAAGACTTTGAAAAGATAACTGCTTACACATTTCTTTAAATATATTATTCTAGTTTGGTCTTTGTCTCAGTTATAACGTAAAATCCCCACGCACATTACTTGATGAAGAGAAATTCTCTAATACATTGGAAGATTTCTCTACATAATTAGAATACTGCTGTTGATTACAGATGAAGAGCTGGTAGTTAGATTTTTAAATGGATGTTTTCATGCTTTAAGTTGACTAGCAAAGTCAAGTCATTGATCCAATGTTGGTTTCCCCTCTATTTCCCCTTCAAAAATAATCTAGCACTTCTATAATATTAAAGCAATAAAATTGCTGATTACCCAAAGGAATGTCATGAAAATAGATCATTAAACACAATTCAATACAAAATATCCAGTATCTGTTCCTACATTTCTACCTTAATAAAATCATATCTGGTATTTTTAAGACATATGCAGAGGCAATTAAAACTTTATAAAATTGACTTTGCTTAGCTAGATACTTTATATAAATTATTCTTAATTTCTCCTCCTCTTTAGCTTACATGGGTGAATCACTGAGAAACGATATCACTTTTATCTAATATTGCCCTAGTATTGTTCTCAATTAATAGCATCTATAATTAATATTATGGAGACTTATTATCAAAAACAAGCCTCTGTACCTGTCAGTCTTCTGTCACAGTGTCAATCTATTTATTATCTTTACTATAAATCATATATTTAGTTGAAATGGCTCAAAATATTTTAAGTTGAATGAATACTCATGACATCACTGTATCTTCCTTGAATCATATTTAAATTCATTTCCTTCTACTTACAATTGAAAACAATTCTAGTTTAGGGTAATGTCTTTGAGTTTATAGAGTTCAATGCTGAGACTGCAAAAACCCAATGGGAAAAAGCAAGTATTGTTATTTATGGCATATTTATCCACAAACTCCATTCCCTATTGTTAGAGCCCATTTCACCACCTCCAAACAGGTAGCACAGCATAGTATGATAAAAAATTGAGCCATTTATGCATTCAGAAAGTCAACTTACTATTTTCCATTATGAGACTATTTTCTTTCAAACCTTAGGGCATAGAAAACAAGTTACTGTTTGAAAAGTTGACAATTTTGGCTCTATTAAGGTAGAAACAGCTACCTTCGAACACGTGAATGAATAATAAAGTCTCTTCAGACTTAATACTGGAGGGTAGAGAAAGGAGGTTTGCAAAACATATATTTATTATATGATACAAAGAAAGTAGTTTGGCAAAACTGAAAGCTATGAATAGGAATTATTCTCCCCATTTAAAGTTTCAAAGTGCTCTACATAATACATTGTAATTTGGAATCTTCTTCTCAGGCATTATAATTTGAAATGTGTCTTTAGGAAAAAAAATCCATAAATGTTATTCATAAGGAAAATTATTCCTTGATAGTACATTTATAACTAAAGATGTGTAAATAACTCAGATAAGTTAAAATGTATTAAAAATACTTTTATGTAGTATCTTGAAATAATGTAACACATTAAATTTTGTCATCATAATCATAATATGCCATATTTAAGTGAATATGCATTCTGTTCTTCCTTGTTGTAACCTAAGTATAGATGATTCTTTAAATATGAGCCGAGTAATATCTACTAGTGAGTACTAAAAATGTTTTGAATGTTGTTCTAAGGCTTTTATAATTTTTTTTCTAATTCTTACTGATAAAGAAACTTCTGGCTCAGAAATATTAAATAGCATGCCAGAAAAATACTTAGTAAAATCAGGTTTCATCCCATTTTACTGGGATGTTGGAAACAGCTTATATTGGCTTGTGAGAGTCAATAATTAAAATTTCTGGAATTTGGTTAACTTTTTGTCAAACTCAAGTACTATTAAAAATTACATTACATTAGAATAACATTTAAGTTGTATGTTTTAAGATAATATATACTCAAGGCTCACACTTTCTAATTATTTTACTCGAGGTTTATTATGACTATCATATATGTATGGAAGAAATACTATATGTTGGTGTGTTGATGTGTATCCTTTTTGCAACTTAGGATTCAGTGGCAGCATCTTACAAGTTTGAAATCTGCAGTCTTCGCAGTATTTGCCACCACAGAAATTGGTAAATACTACAGATCAGGGCTGTATTTATATTTCATTGATTGTAAATCTAAGAAAATGATGGATAAAATTTAACAATGCAAATCAAATTTTGAAAGTCTCTGTTGCTGTTCCATAGTGAACAACACAAAAACACTGAGACTATGTTCTTACAATACACAGAACACATTACCCAACTCAGCAAAAAGTCACTCATGTCATTGACCAATGACGATAATTCCAACATATGTCTTGTTTCAGTAATGTCTTATCTATTAAGTAAATGAAAATATCAGCCGGGGCACCTGCGTGGCTCAGTAGGTTAAGCGTCTCATGCTTGATTTCAGCCTGGGTCAATATCTTATGGTACCTGAGTATGAGCCCTGCCTAGGGCTCCATGCTAGTAGCACTGGGATTCTCTCTCTCTCCCTCTCTCTGCCTCTCCCCAACTCTCTCCCCCTCTCTCTTTCTCTCTCTCTCTCCAAAAAAAAAAAAAGTGTTTAAAAAAGAAAATATCAGCCAATATTCTTATGAGATACATGATTGTTTATGAAGTGCCACTATGGTGTGGTTGTGGGTACAAGAATTGGGCAAATATTAACAAAAGCACTCTTGTGAGAACAAACTGGCTATATGCAATTTGCAATGAATAATATATATTGTATTATTATTTGAAAATTGTATGCTACTCATCCTTCTCAAATGTATAAGTCTTATGTATGTATATATACAGATATATTTTTTTTTTCCAGAGAGCCAGTATTTAAAATATCACTTTTTCCCCCTCAAAGACGGTGTTTCACAGAGAACTATAGTTCTCTGCCTCAAAATAATTATAGCTAGGGTCACCCAAAATGAATGGTATTGAGGAACACAGGTGAGAATTTTAAGTTGGCCTGCTAAACAAAAAAACAAATATTCATATTTGGCATCAGCATAACAAAAGTGGTTGTGAAGTTGTGAGGTTAGATGCAGAGAAATCTAATGTTTGTCATAATCTGGGCTAACTACAGCCTGCCCAGCTACAGTCTGTCCAGACACTGTAGAGATTGTGATATGTTTAGATTAGCACGTACATACACTTATAGTTAGCTACATAGATATGCTAGTAAGCATTAAGTTTTTAAAAATTAATCGGAGAGAAAAAAATTGTTCCTAGATGGACTGGTACAACAAAGAAAAGAGCAAATACAGTCTGGGAAGGAATCCCAAAGAAGAATCGGAGGAGACTGAAGTCAAACAAAACCACTGCCAAAAACTAGGTGAGTTAAATATGTCCCAACAAAGAAAGAGAAGAAAGGACTTTACAACTGATGTTGTAACAAGGATTTTACTTACATAGTTGAATTTGACTCTAAGAAAAAGGAGTGTTTATCCATCATGTAGCCTAATATATTTAGAAGGCAGTAGTATATGGAAGAAATGGAGTTAAGATGAAGACAAGTTCCATCAACAGTCATTTTCCCATATAAAATAAAATGATGAATGTAGCTTAAATGTTAGCTTCAGGTTTGGTGTTCAGGACTCAGAACACAGGCCTGGAGCTCGGAAGATAGAGATTGAATATGAAAGTCTGTGTTAGGTTTTTAAAACAAAACAAAACAAAACAAAACAAAACAAAACAAAACAAAACTAAACAGCACTTACTATCATGTTCTCTCAGCCATGGTTAAAAGAAGGGTGCAAGAAAAGTCAGGCCCATAGGCAGATACTTTGATAATGACAGAGCACAGAGAACCTATAGAATTCCTTAACTCTCATTTTCTTTCCATATTTACCCCTGGAATAAACTTGAAATTGTAAGTGAGAGAAAAACTTAAAAAGTCAAGGTCATTGTAAAAGAGATAGGAGCTGCTAATTAAAAAAAAAAAAAAATAGGTGTTTTGAATGAATTTAAGCATCCAGAAAGTTATATTACAGATTATTTTTTTAAATGACAGTTGCATATATGAAGAAAAAGCACTATTTTCAAATCCTTGAAATCTCAGAAAAATGCAAAATTTAAAAAAAACTGGAGAATTAAAGTTTCAATTCTCAAAATGAAAAAAAAATACTGTTATAAATTAGAAAAAGATTATCTTGATGTCATTGCAAAAGTTCTGCCTGGATTTTTTAAATATAACTTTTTTTTAAACAAGAATTCATTTTAATAATGTGTTAATATCTAAGAGCATTGATCTATACTTAAATCCTATACTGCTACTTATTAGCTATGTGATTTCAAAATAGAATTACGTCTTTAAATCTTACTTTCTTCAATTCTAATATAAAAATTATGGTTATGAGAAAGTTAAATAATATAACATGAATGAGAATATTAAATAAAATATTGTATGTGAAACACCTGGTATGTAAATATACTAAACAGTTAAAGGATTAGATTTCATTATTGATTCAGGAGATATATATATGTAGATATATATATATATCTACATATATATGTATCTACATATATATGTATATATATATGTCATATATATATACACACACATATATATACACACATATATATGCATTTGTGTATTATATAAATATATCCTCATCTGCATAGATCATGGTATCAAATAACTAAAGATGAATTAAATAAAATAATCTTAAATAATATATTATACTTTAAAAAGGGTTTTAACACCTATATGTGTTTTTTATTTTGCCCTTCACTTTGTGAAAATGTCTGTGTAGGTTTTATTTTTTCTATTTAAGTAGATGTGGCAAGTCTTTGAGGAACAAAGTAGGAAGCAGAATTGTACACTGGAGAATTCCCTAGACATCAGGATGTGTCATTCCCAGTTCATTTGTAAACTAGGATTTTTGATAAATTATTTAGCTCTTTATTTTCACACTAGTGAAGGGAAATAAAATGGCCTAATTCATAGGGTTTGTGTGAAGATAAATTTAGAGCCTTTACGCAAAAGCACTTTGGATACTGTGGAACTATTAGAATAAAATATACAATTAATCTTGGTTTTATTACAATTTTTTTCCAAAAATTTTTCCAAGAAATTGTCAGAAATTCAAATCTATTCATGGAATAAACAAACTTTAATATCATTGAAAAAACAATCCATATCAATATGGTCTTATCAGCCTTTGACTCTTCTCTTTAGCAAATTTAATCAAAGATTTGACCAAAGCAAGGAAAGACACAATCATTATTAAGAGTCTAGACTCCGGGGTGGCGGGGGTGGGGCGGGTGGAAGGGGCGCCTGGGTGGATCAGTCAGTTAAGCGTCTGATTTCAGCTCAGGTCGTGATCTCATAGTTCATGAGTTCAAGTCCCACGTTGGGCTCTGTGCTGACAGCTCAGAGACTGCAGCCTGCCTCAGATTCTGTACCTGCCCCTCCCCTGCTCATGCTCGCTCGCTCTCTCTCTAAAAAATAAACATTAAAAAAATTTTTAAAAAAGAGTCTAGACATATGGAGGACAGAATTAATCAAAATTATCTCAAGTATTGGTAATATATAATGTAAATAAATTTAGAATTGTGAAATTGGGTTAAGAGGTCTAATGTGTCATTTCAGTCAAGAAAGATTTGGTTTAGTTTGAATCTATGCAGTTTGATTTCACCCAAATCAAATATGATTTAACACTGTAGCTCTAAAAGCAAATACATGCTTTATTGATATAATTATGGACATTTTAGACATACCACTTTCAGAAAGTCATTGGGTTGCATATGATGATGAAAACAGATACAAGGGGGGTGCCTGGATGGCTCAGTCGGTTGAGCCGCCGACTTCGGCTCAGGTCATGATCTCTCAGTCCGTGAGTTCGAGCCCTACGTCGGGCTCTGGGCTGATGGCTCAGAGCCTAGAGCCTGCTTCGGGTTCTGTGTCTCCCTCTCTCTCTGACCCTCCCCCGTTCATGCTCTGTCTCTCTCTGTCTCAAAAATAAATAAACGTTAAAAAAAAAAAAAAAAGGAAACAGGTACAAGGTAAAGTAAATGAAATCTGTCATATTATTTTTTAAGGATTTGGAAGTGTCTGACCAGAAGAAAAGAATCCCACGAGTAACTTGATTACTATATTCAAAATCTCAAATGATGTCTTGAAGAGTCAAAGACCAGAGTTAGAACTAATGAGCAGAAATAGAGATTTGACAACGTTTTAATTAAAAGTTTATTAAAATGTTTTTTGGTTTTTGTTTTTAATTTAGATATATTCAAATTGCCAAAAATACCTGTATGCTTCTTTGTGTGTTAAATAATTTAACCTTTTAAAAATTCCATCTTTAAAATGGGGATGTGCCATCTGAAGATTTTTGAAACGATTAGTCAATACAAAACAAGTGTAACCAATTATCTTATAAAAAATTGTAATATTCACCGAAAGTCAGAGAAAAGTATTTATGAGTTATTAATGCAGAATGGAAAAAGGATAGAAAACTGTTAGGGGAGTGATTCACAAAGGAGATTTTTTTGGAGAGGAAAATGGGTGCAATTATGATTAATACTGATAAAAAATGTCAGGGTGCCTGGGTGGCTCAGTTGGTTAAGGGTCTGACTTCGGCTTAGGTCATGATCTCACAGCTGTTGGGTTCGAGCCCCATGTCGGGCTCTGTGCTGACAGTTCAGAGCCTGGAGCCTGTTTCAGATTCTGTGTCTCCCTCTCTCTCTCTGCCCCTCCCCCCCCCCCGCCATATCTCAAAAATAAATACACATTTAAAAAATTGTAAAAATACTGATCAAAAATGAGAGAGAAAAGCAAAAATTTTAGGGATAAAAGAAAAGGACTATAGAAAAGGAAAACAAAGAAGTAAGACATTTTTCTTCATCAGAGATTTTAAAAAAAAGTCAAAATTATTGTTTCCAGTGTTATTCAAACTGGAGTCCATGGGCTATCCATCGTTCAACTGTCCGATTTCTGTGAACCTGTTGCAAACTCCATCAGAGATATCTTTTTTCTAATTTTTTTAATGTTTATTAATTTTTGAGAGAGACAGACAGAGTGTGAGTGAGGGAAGGGCAGAGAGAGAGAGAGAGGGAGGGAGACACAGAATCCAAAGTAGGCTCCAGGCTTTGAGCTGTCAGCACAGACCCCAACGGGGGCTGGAACGCAGGAACCATGAGATCATGACCTGAGCTGAACTCAGATGTTTAACCGACTAAGCCACCCAGGCGCCCCTATAGATATCCTTTTGGATTCACCTTGAAACTTGTGATCCACAGTGATCCACATGGTTTCACCAGGTTTAGCAAATAATTTGCTACTAATAACAGCTGAAAGCTATAATTTGTAAATTATGCTCTTGATTATTAGAATATATTTCAGATTATATGTGACACTATATTCACTGGGTTGTTTTCCTGGGAGAAGAAAAGGTAATGTGAATCTAGTACACTAGGAATTGCACATAACCTGTGATCTTCCTTCCTGGGTGCAGTCCACAGTAGTATGGTGCAAACATGTATGATGTCTGGCAAGTGTGGGAAACAGATGGAGTAACTCTTCAAACAGTATTACCTCTCATGAGAACTCAAGTGATTGAGGCATTTCAGAACTGATACTACAACGATTTATAAATGCAAAGACAGCCATCATTAGCAGTTCAAAAATTTGTTTAGCTATATTGAAGATTTGTCCATTTATTTTCCAAAAGGGAAAAAAGTCTTAAACACAGAGAAAGCCATCAGCACTTCAACTTTTTTTTTCAGTTGAATCCAGACCTTTTCTGAAACTTTCAAAAGACAAAGATGGTGTAAAAAAAAAGCAATTAAAGAGGATGTGGTTTGGAAAGCGTTTCTTCCATTTGTGTCAATAATCAATATAATAATAATCATTGACTGACTACTTTGGCTTTTGTTTATCATTATTTTCAAATTGATAAATCAAATTAAAATGACTTATCTAGTATAATCACACATATTTATGCCAAACTAATTTAAATCATTTTTTTTCATATTCATTGTTGTGATTACATGGATTGTTGTGTTCCATTGAATTAAGCAACATTATTCATTTCAGAAAGAAAATATTTAAAATTTGTTGAAGCAAAACAGGTTTTTGAAGAGGCAAGTAACAGAGGAAGGAGTTTCTACTTCTCTGCTCTAAATAGTATTCAAGTGGCTTTAAGAGTTCACTCATCTTCAGAAGATGACTAACCTTTTAGATTGTGTCTGCACTAGGAAACCCTCACACAATGATTCTGGAATGAGCTAAGTTCTCAAAACACAATTATATGTTATTATTTTTTGCATCTTATGTTAGACCCATAATCAGATTGGAAATCTATAGTCAGCGATAATGGAGCACTGAGACAATTGTCCATATCACTCAAGCTAAAGAAACACTTTGATTTGAAATTCTGTGTCTAAATGATTGAGGCCAGAGTGCTCCTTTGGTTTGAATGATTTGGATAATTATTTCAGTTCTCCACTTCATCTCGCTAGTATAAATTGCCCAAAAGCAAATGTATGAGCTACCATATTCATTCAGTGCAGTGAAAATATGTACACATTTTGTGGCATATAAAGTTTGCAAATGTTTAAAGGAAAATAAACTGAAAACTATGGAAGATATCATTTCATATTTTCAATACTTCCTTTACAGAAAATAAATTACAGTTTGCAGGTTCACACATGTTCAGTAAATTGCATTTTAGTATAGTGATTTATCACTAAACTATTTCTGAAAATTAAACAATTCTTAAAATTTGATTATCACAAACGATGAAGGAAAAAAACAATAAAAACATCTACATTAAACCTAATTTTAAAAATATATAAAAATTCATATAGTGTCCCCAGTTACCAGAATTAAATATTCATAAGTTGCAGAACTGGAATACATGAAGAATTATGTATCTACATTTTTGCAATGCTCCATGTTCATGGCTTCACGGTGTTTTTGTTGACATGTATTATGATTGCTACATACTAAATGATAAGCAGAAGCAAACTACACTTCCCAAAGTGGATCATTGTACTTGTTTTAGTTTCCCTTTGTAAAGCCTAAGTTCTGATCTGTGCCACAAGCAGTAAAGCAATCAATGCTGATGAATGACTAGAAATGGTTTCTTTATCCCAGTCCTCACTGAATAGAAAGTTTCCATTATCTCGTTCAACATCTTCACTCTATCAATTTGACAGGGGCAGGCAGTGCCACACTTCACTGCTTTCACTTTGGAACAGTATTCCACTTATCTGTTTCTAATATGAAAGAAAAATGAAAAATAATAAAGTCTGGAGAAAACTTCTTGTTTGTGCACCTATAAATGCCACCTTTCATCTTTAATTGTTGTTCAATTTTGCCTAGAACACAATCATTTAAAATAAAGTGTCAGAATAAAGGTGCATAGATAATAGAGCCTACTATCTAATGTATTAGGTAAAATAAATCAGTTCTCCTTGTTGGAGAGAAAAAAAAAACAACAACATTATCTTCCGTACCTTTTTTGATTCGAATGGATATGGTACTTTTGTTCACTTTTCTAGGATTTGGATAGCATCTTGGCTTCCTCCTGCGGCTTTGTTCTGGCAATCTGGCAGCTTAGAAAGTTACCCAATATGCACATATTGGGACTGTGCAAAGTCTTTTTTTACCTCCTTTTGTGAGCATTGTCTATCTCTATGGAGCAGAAGAGCACACTGAAAAAAGGCAAGGTGTGAACCAGACCCTCTTTGGCAGCCAGTCAGTAGGCTTTCAAGAAGAAAAGCGTCCAAGGTAACAGCACAAGATGTCAGAAAGAAACTTTTTAGAACAAAAAATGGGGAAAACCATGGAAATTGCTTGGGCATTAATTACCAGAAACAGCCATTTACATTTTGTTCTCTGCCAGAACTTTTCTTAATGCTGCAAACACAGTCTTCTTGTGTGTATAGAGCACATTCTTTGCAGGAGTAAGGTTCAGCCTCTAAATATCCCAGATAATCAGCCCTGAACATGAGCTTGGCCACTCAGTTTGGCTGTGTTGCCTCACACATGAGCAGTGACCTTTGGGGAAGTTGAGTTCATGCTGCAAGAAATAAGAATTTTTCTTTCCCTACACTTTCCTGTACCTGGTATGTTTCCATATATATTTCTGATGATTGCACCTGTGAAATAAATGTCTTTTCGAAATCAAAGGAGCCCCCCTTGGCTTAGGGAAAAGAGCATTATATTTATATGACAGCAAACTTTCTGAGTTATAATCTGAAATATTTCATTGATTGCATGTTTATATAGTATCAGTTGTCCACCATCTCATTTTATTTTGGTTTATGCCATCACAAAGATAGACATGCCTATAAGAATTTTTAAAAACCTCTTGAGAAGAAGAGTTATAAAAATGAGCAAAAGCAACAGCTTTTTAAACTTTCAACTTCTGTATAACACTGGTAAAGTAGAAACAGCTAAGAGTACCATATCACCAGGCAATGACCAGGATCTTCTGGACCCTAATCCGGGGATAGGACACAACCATCCAATGGAACATCCAATGAAAAAAAATATTAGGTTTTTTTCCTCTGTCAATAAAGAAAACAAATGCAAAATTATATTTTTAGACACTGAAGATAAAATGACCTTCAAAACTTACTAAATAGGCAGAAGGATAGATAGATCCTACTAGATGGAGTGAATTGTGTTTGATTTTTGCCATTTTTCTCTCTCCTTAGCTATATTACTGACTCAATTATGTATACTTTTGCTGTCTTAAGAACATTAAAACAGGTAGTTTTTTTTTAATGTTTATTTATTTTGAGAGACAGAGTAAGCACATGAATGTGTGCGTGCGAGCGAGCGAGTAGGGGTGAGGGGGTGTGAGAGAGGGAGAGAAAGAATCCCAAGCAGTCTCGGTGCTCGGCAAGGGGCCCTACATGGGGTTCCATCCAAAGCAGGTAGTTTTTAAGAAAGAATGGAATACACCATAAAGGAATAGTTATCAATGATATAAAAGAATAAATTTTCTTATGGATAAGAAATTCAGACTGTGGTATTCTGAGTTTTTTTTTTTTTTTTTTTACCTTTTATCAGTAAAAGCATTCCATTCATTAGTGCTTTGCACATGATTTGGGGTCAGATATAAAAATATAGCTTAACACTACAAAATACCAGGGTCATTAGGAACAGGGATCTGAATAGTGTCTGGGTTCAAAACCTGCCTCTGTCACCTATTGTCTTCATGGCCTTTGAAAAGTTACTTAACCTTCCTTTTCCTCAATTTCCTTATTTGTAAACTAAGACTAAGTAATTGTGCCTACCACTTAGATATGTTAGAAACACAAAGAGGGTTAATAACTGTAAACCCGCCAGAATACTGCCTGGCATATGGGTGAACCCTCCATAAATGTCGGTAAAATAAAATATATTTTTGGAAGACAGTTTTTTAATAAATCCTGACACAAATGTATCTATTTTTTTTTCCCAAGAAGTGGCAGAAGAAAATCAAACCACAGAAAGTAAAAGTAACTGTTTTTACAAGATAGTAAATGCTGTTTATATCAGTTCAGTATCAGAAAAGCAATAGAGTAACCAGTTACAAAATGGAAGGCGCATGCTAAATATGCAGTTAAGCTTTTAATATGTTTGTAATGAGCCTTTATAATCTTCAAACCTTGGTGTTAATCAAAATTAGACTTTGTGAGCATTGAAAAGACTTGTAAATAATGAGATTTCTGAAAGAGCGATGATAACAATAATTGAGTAATCTCTGGAGCTCAACAATTTAGTTTTGGGGGTAGAAATATTTTATAGCATTTGTGGAAAGTCAATATCCAAAAATTCATTTTCTATTGGTTTAGCTTAGGCCTTTGGCCTCAGAGTTACAGCTTTTTGAATAGGAGCACTTGCTTAGTTTCCACAGGTGCATTTCCCCCAGCAGATTTATATGCCTCATAAAAGCTTTATATAGCTCATAAAGGCAGACTTTCAATCCTACAGGTACTGCTGGTCTGGAAGTTTTATTTTATCTTTCAGGCTGATGAAAATGACACATCCTTGTTGGGAGATGCTACTATGAATGACAGAGCAATGGTATAAAAACCGAAGAGAGTGAGCCTGGGGAAAGAAAGGTCTGGAAGAGGAGCTGTGAAATGAAGTCCACAGGGAGGGTGAGAACTGCTAACTGGGAGCTACAGGGCAAGAGAGCTTCACAGCAAGGGTCCAGAGAAGGAGTGAGGACTGCTGCTTGAGAAAGCAGGACTCAGGAAATGGAATAGCAGCAAGTAGAAAGGGAAGGAGCCAGAGATTTGTACTCCATATTTACACTTCCTTAGGATACGCATATTTATTCTCAGGCCAGTCTTGGTACTTTCACATATCAGGTGAGTGTAATTCAGAATGGGCTGTTTTAAAAGCTGGTGAGTATTTAAAAAAATATCTATTACATTTAAGAGAAGATTTTCCCAGAAATATACATATTATAATAAACTCTAGCAAATGTTTATTATATAGATAGTGAAACAGAAACAGGATGTATACTATTTCTGTATGTGGGGAATTAGGATTAGAAGTAGGGGAAGAGTCAACAAAGGGATTAGTTAAGGATTTGTTGGACAGTTTCACAAGGAACAAAGCCTGTACTGCAGATTTAGCAAAAAATTGAGATATATTTTAAATATGTAATGACCCATATAGGGCTTAATGCATGCCGGAGCTTTTTCCTAAGTTTGATATGTATTCCTTCATTTACTTCTCACAAGGATCCGATAAGTTAGGTACTTATATTATCCTCGTTTCTAAGAGAATGTATTTTTAGAGGGGTTAAGTCATCCTGCTATGGTGGAGCCATGATTTCTGGGCCTCCATGTATGGCTGTTTCCATTACTCATTCCACAGCTGGCAGTGGTTTCACTGGGACTGAAATCCAGTTCATGCTCCACTAATCGAATCACAGTGTATCTGCGACTTAGGCAAACTGAACTTCTTCTCATTGGTTATCAGTTGGGCTAATGACAGCCCTGCAGAGTTAGAAACCAGGCAGTCTGACAAGATGTTTTAAGTGTAACACTAAATATACATAGAGAATGAAGGAGAGTGAAGAATCAAAGATGATTCCCAAGTTTCTCTTTTAAACAGTTGGGTTTGCTGTTCACTGTTACATAAGTTATGTTCACATAGACTAAAATATATACTTAGAATGAGTTTTAAAATTAAAAAAAATATTTATTTATTCTTGAGAGAGAGAGAGAGAGTGAGAGAAGGGGAGGGGCAGAGAGAGAGGGAGACACAGAATCCGAAGCAGGCTCCAGGCTTCAAGCTGTCACCATAAAGTCTGACACAGGGCTCAAACCCACAAACCGCGAGATCATGACCTGAGCTGAAGTCGGACACTGAACCGACAGAGCCACCCAGGCGCCCCTTAAAATTTTTAATGTTTATTTATTTTTGAGAGAGAGACAGAGAGACAGAGCATGAGTGGGAGAGGAGCAGAGAGAGAAAGGGAGACACAGAATCTGAAACAGGCTCCAGGCTCTGAGCTGTCAGCACAGAGCCCATGTGGGCCTCCAACTCAGGAACTGCAAGATCATGACCTAGGCTGAAGTCAGACGCTTAACTAACTGAGCCACCCAGGAGCCCCAGAACATGAGTTTTAATGTGATTTGATTAGTACTTACAAAAAACCCAGCAGGCTAGGAAAAATGCCTTCACCCTTCGTAGACCTACTTTAAGTCCCATAGGCCATCCTGCACCAATCATGTCAAGCATTAGCTCTGGCTTCTGGGTGAAATCAAATGGGAAGCCCTGGTCAGCAATAGGAAGGAGAGAGGAGAATATCAGGGCATTTATTTCCTCAGCTGGGCCACATCCCATAAGCAAAAGTCAGAGCTCCTGCCAAACAGCCCTTTCCAGACAACTCCCTCTTTCTTTGGGTTCCACAGACAGTTTCTCCCCAGGATTCTCAGGTGGGGGGATAGTCAGAGCTTTCCAGTGCTACTAATATTGTCCAGTACTATCTGGTCTCACCACTTCCTTCCTTCATTCATGAGCACGCCCTTTATTAGATTCTCCTCAAATGCAATGTGATTACTTAAATTATCCAGTCTGTTTCTTCACAGAACTCTGACTTAGGGAGTATCCTTGTTCCCAATGTACATCTAATGAAACTCTAAGTCTCACAGCTAGTAAATTCAGTTCAGTTTAAGAAGTACAGGAGGATAGGCAACAAAGATTAGGCAGCACTGAACTAAGAAGACATGAGAAAAAGTTCATCAATTCAACAAACAAAAAAGACATTTTATACAAAGAGCATCCTAACAAAAGCTGGAAAAAGTAAAAGATAAAGGAATATTGAGGGAACTACAAATATAACTTTGCTGCTGCCTTGCAGGGAACCAGGAATGGCGAAAAGTGAACTTCTAAACGTACCCAGGAGATGAGATAATAAAAGTGAAAAAAAGGGGTTGTCATCAGGGAACAAAAACTATAGGATTTTACCAGGAACATAAGCCTGAGTGAGTAGAAAATTTAACTTGATTTCCCAAAGCCTGATCATAATCACACAATAACTTTGATTTTAAAGACAGTAATATGTATGCACACATTTGCATACATTTCCTCTGCAATCATACATCTATTGTATATATATTGATAGCCATAGAGTAGCTATGTATCTCTGTGGTAAATGAAAACTACATATTGTGCAAGTAAAGCCTAAAGCCCAAATAGTCTGAATGTTAGTGGGCAAAGTTTAAATGGGGAGTACAAGAGTAACATTATATGTATGTATGTATGTATGTATGTATGTATGTATGTATGTATGTATACAGAGAGAGACAGAGAGACAGAGATTATATATATATATACATACATATATATGTTTAATGGAGGTTAAAGTTTGTGACTGTATTAGGAAAAGAAGAAAAACCATGTTAACACATGGGTTTGCATAAAATATCAGAACTTGCACAATTTCGTTTTCTAAGCTTGATAGCATTTTTACATAATGACAGGATCATTAAAATAGGTGCCATGTTTTGTCTATGTTAGCAGTCTGGTTTTGAGAATTACTCCGCAGTCAGCAGAAGGGACAGATAATAGAACAGATAATGCCGAGAGTAGATGAGTTCTCTATAAAAGAGATAAAATTAGCTTCAAAGATAGACATGGAGAGTATGGGTTCTGGAGTCAGAACCTTAAGACAGAATAATGTTTAATGCTCTGGGTCTGTTTCCCTAATAAAAAAAAAAAGACAATAATAAAGCACCTACCTCAGTGTATATGAGGACAGACAAAAGTATACATATAAAGCACTAAGAATAAGATTTGGTAGATAGTGAGGACCATGCAAATAATATGTATTATGACGAAGACATTAATATATTAGCTATCATGTTTTTAATGATATTAGCTGTTATTGTTTAAATATCCACTTAGAAGCAAACTATGACACAGTCTAGAATGTGTGGCATCTAATAAAATACCACAGCTAACTCATGATCACTTATCCATTCCTTCTTCATTATTACAAAGTTACTTGGCCAAAGTGTCATGCCATCATTATGAGCCTTGAGGATGACTTACAAAGTTCTACTTTTCCCTGAATATATCCCCAAATAATTGTTGATGTAAACATATGTTGACATAGGCAATTCAAATTGGTTTACAGTATTTATGATAAATAATAGGAACTATGCTAGTCTTTATGGATCAAGAGGAAAAAGCAAACAACAACAAAATAATTCGAGATACTGAGAGCCATGATTGGAGCAATATTTGCCAACTTTCTCATTACAGTCTAACCTTGATTACCCTATTCCCCAAATTTTATGAGAGTTGATGGGAAATGCTGGCCTTGTGACAAGGGATTGAAAGTGATAACATGACAAATTCCTGATGTGAGAGTGGAAGATTTGACTGTTATGAGAAAAATCCATACATTACAGAGAAAAAGGAATGGCAGTCACATTGATCAGATAGTCCTTTCAAGTCTGTAGTCAGAGAATCCTTTTTTTAAGGGCTCCTAATGTCTCTCAAAATATCTTCTAGACTTTGAGTATCTTCTTTGTAAAATAATAGAATTATTTTAAAATGTCAGATAATTAAAATTTCCATGGTGGTAAAAAAATATGATTTCTGTCTTCATTTGAGCAGGTAAGTATGCTAATTTTAAGGATATGTATCTAAAGCCCATAAGTGATACTGTTCTCCGACTGGTTTTGTTTTCATATTTCTGCAATAAACATTGACCAAAGGAAGACTATTGAAAGTTGAGATGATATAACATGTATGAAAACACAGAGTTTTATCTATGGAATTAATTAATTGCTTTAATTTCATTAGGGTTATATTTCCACAGTTAATTTTAGGAGTTTAAGAATAATCTTATCAGAAAGAAGAAACAAGTTCACAATATTAGTAAAATAGTCGATCAAAGTCTCCTCTCAGTCTACATGGTCTTTTGTCTATGTGACCCATTTAAATCAAGTTTTTGTGTGTGTGTGTGTTTTTTAATGTAAATATATTTTTATCTCTTTAGTTTTCATATTGTATCTGGAGAATATGTTACAATACACTTGGGAGTCTACCAGTGAAAAGATGATGTCTTGAAAGAAAAAGAGGCTTAGAGAATATAAACTTTTGAGAATACTTATTAAATGAAATTGATTAAAGTATCATATTTGCTGAAAGGCAAGCAAAGACAATGTAGCTGACACAAATAATTGATAAATAGAAAATTATTCAAGAATAGCTGTTTCTAAATAGAAAAAATGAAAGAAAGCTCAATTCAGAATCTAATTGCACATTTTGGACCAAAATAAATTCGTAAGAGGAGTTAAATGACAAAAACTCATCATAAACTATTAGAATAAACTAGAACAAAGACCTTTTACATGTACTCTAACACTGAAACTGTGTAATAACCCTATGGAATAAAATGGGCAACATAAGTAATTTTTCTCTTACATAAATGCACACCTCTTTAGTACATTAGGGAATTCATCCGTTAGTATGCTATTTGTATTCAGATGGGCTGAATATAATAAACATCTTCTCTCTCACTTACCAAAATTGAAAATATCCATAAATAAGAATTGTCAGAGACTCCATATGTATTTAGTATTGTACAATCAAAATAATTATCCATCAATAAAAATACAGATATTACACATTGATCAATAATGTAATTCAAGTTTTATTATGTGTTTAAATTAGTATTTTTATCCAATTCATAAATTCCCAAATATATATCTACTACAACATTCAATATGATATTTGTCAATTAGTTTATTTTTGGCCATTATTTTCATTCACTGAATATACTATATTGAACCATAGGAAAATATTGTTCTTATAGTTCAAAAATAATATTGGAAATGTCATGTGACCCTACCTAACACATCTAGCATATTTTTCTCAAATTATGTAGTTGTGTATCATTGTCTAGATAATAACATTGTAATTAATAAAATCTTACATTTATTTGAAGTATTTTGAAAAATATCAATGCTTTTATTTCCTTTTATACAGAGAAAAATACAATATTTTCTAGTTTCCTCAGCGAAATATTAGGATTTCTTCTGACTGCTAATCAAGTGTTCTTTTAAATAAACCAAATAGTATACCTTAAGCATATGACAGTTTATGTAATACTTATACATTGAATAAGATGTATTCTTATCTGCTAATCCCTATAAAGTCCATTTTATATTAACCTTTTTTAATTATTTTTTACCACTTATTTATTTTTGAGAGACAGAGCAAGACAGAGCATGAGTGGGGGAGGGGCAGAGAGAGAGGGGCAGGGGGTGGGGGGTGGTGCACAGAATCCAAAGCAGGCTTCAGGCTCTAGGCTCTGAGTTGTCTGCACAGAGCCCCAGGTGGGGCTTGAACTCACAATTCTCGAGATCATGACCTGAGCCCAAGTCAGATGCTTAACGGACTGAGCCACCCAGGCACCCCAAATTTCTATTGATTCTTGAGGGCAGGAGGTAGTTTGACTTTACTATTAACAGCTCAGATCAAGCTAGTGGGATGATTTTACTAAATACCTTGTTTAAGATGGCTAGAACATTCTTTAGTTTTAGTGAATAAAAGAAGAGGCAAGTATGGTGAAATAAAATATACTATAATATGTAATACATATTTAGGATTTGCAAACTGAAAATAAAGACATATCATTAACCAAATACTGGTATATTTTAAATGTTCACATATAAAAAACTTTCATTTATGCTGTTTTATGTGATTGTCAATATAATCATTATAGAATTCATTAGAAATTTAATGAGGATTCTTTATGGAGACTTTCTTTTTTTCTCCAAGTTAACTCTCCTGTCTCATCGGTAGGTAACCTGAATGAGAATTAAGGCTAATAACTCTGAATATATTAATCACGAATGTCTATTTAATACATTAAAAAATTTCAATGATCTCTTTGCACACTTCTAGAGGGACTGAGCAAATGAGATTAGAAAATATTACACCAAATAATAAATTTAAATTGTGTATTATTAATTATTTAAAAACCGATGTGATCTTTCTGTATTTTATTCTATGTGAAAATAAGCCTATAGTATATTATTTTAGTTTAAAATGAGTCAGATAGTTTTTTTTTTTCTCTCAATGGGCAAAGGGAAGCTATTCTGGCAATGTGAAAGAATATTGATTTAAAACAATGCCGAGTTAAATTAATATGGACAAGATAAATACTGATTCAACCATGACTGAACTAGCTACTAAAGCCATTAAATGCCCTATGTATTTTAAATTCTAATATGTTTTTTTCCAGTTGTTTGAAATTACAAAAACATTATTTCAACTAGACAGTTACTTTAGAAAAGAACAAAGAAAAATTAAGAATATTCTGTATGGGGCTAGGTAGTAAATTTTTTATATTGTTATTAATCCACTTTATCTTAAATATATCATAGCTAGCTAGAATTAGCTAAGTTTGAAAAATTGCTAAAAATTTAGAACCTGTTCCAAATATAAACCACAGCAATAGCTGTGCTTTGTAGCAGAAGACACTACCATACAAATATTTGATCTATTAAATTAAACCAACTGAAAATGAAAATATTAAATTACAATAGTATAATGTGAGACATAATTTGGTAACAACAGTTTGTCTCACAATACGATATAGCAAGCAGCATTCAATTATATCGTGTAGTAGCAAAGATCAAGTAGGTATGATATTTTTTCTTGAAGCTAAATAACTTCCCTACAAATTAAAGACTTTTTCCTATATTTTATTATTAATTCTACAATATTTCTTGCTCAAAAATCAGATTGTATAATTGTTATTGCTTTTGCATCTAAAGTAAATTGAGCCCTCTCTATGATTGAACACAGTCATGATGAGAACATTAATTTACTGAGCACAACAAAAAATAATATCAGACATTTTCATTTAGGCCAATGGACTATGTTTCTATGAAACATTTTATCTACCAGCAAATTATAGACTATCTGTAGGTAATTGTACTCTGGGTATTACTTCTATTATATCTTTGACCCACTTCTGATTTAAATTTTTGTTTGCCTATCTCTCACCATTATTTGAAGACAGTGAATGTACAAACCTGGCATACCCATTGAGGCAATTAATAAACATTTAAGTAATGAACAAATATTTGTTAAGTGAATAAATATAATGCAGATGGTGTGGGAGTTGATATGGATATATGAGAAAAAATTTAGAAAGCAACTGTAGTGTTTGTAATGAAAAAGATTATTTTCATTTTGTTTAAACATTAAGGTCTAATCAATGTTAAAATATTAAAAACATTATTTTATGATAGGTTAGATATTTGCTGGAAAAATAGACTCACCCATAAACAAGTAAGAGTTGTAAAATATGATAAACTGAGTATTTTTCAAATGTTGGAATAAGAGGATAGATTTTTATAATGTTACACAGATATGCATTTTTGCTTGAATTTAATAACTCTAATGAATAAAACCAATGTTAAATTATTCATGCATATCAAGAATCATATCTGTTTTACATAAAACACTGCACCAGCATCTCCATTTGTACCCACTATAGTTTTATATTATAAAACATACTTGGCAAGTATTTGTTGGATTTAAATTAATTAAGAATACATTTCCATTCATTTTCAATTACTCATCATGATAAAGGAAGAAAATAAAGTGGCTAAATCAGCAGCAGCAGCAAACTTTCCAGAAACCTGACATTTTCAAAAGGAGAATAAAATACAAAAACAAACATAATGCACACTATTCAAAATGAAGAGCCAATTTCTAAATAATTAGGAAATTGTATTATAAGGTTCTAGTTACTGACCCTATTTACATTAATTTATAGAAATATCATTAAATTGAGTACAAAATATGATTGTATATTTAAGTGGTTTTTTAACAAAAAAGACAAATTCTTTGGTATTATTTTATAATTCTAAATATTTGTTCAATATAAAAACAAATACTAAGACTCCTGAAATCCTCTGTAAGTTTTAGAGCAATTTTTATTGTAGTTAAAACTGTTCCAACTAAACATGTGGTACTTTCAGTGTAAATAGAAAAAATTATCAGTCATATATCTGGTTTCATATTTTGACCCATTAAATTCCTCATTCATTAATTTTAGAATGAATATTTTTGTTATGCTTTAACAATACATAAGAAAAGCTAATATAACAACATACTTGTTCTACTGTAGGTTTTTTTGGTGTGTGAAGTACACTGAATTTAATATCATTGAAAACTTGTCTATCTTTTCACTATACCCTTTTCAGAATATGATTTAAATTAATCATGTTTTTAGTCATGCCATTTATTTTATCATATCTAGTATTATGTGCAACATCAATTGCAATAATAGTCTCCTCATTATTAATTGGTACATCTTAACCATTTGAACTCAATTTCTTTATATCAGGTATTAAGAAAGTCAGATCCTATTAAACATCAATATATCATGAATGGATTAAAATATAAATTAAATTTATTTTGTAACAAATCAATTCATTACAAAACACAATAATCAATAAAAATCAAAGAAAAATTAAATTTCTTTCAGTCATACATACAAACATGGATAAAAATATAAATAGTAAGCAAATTTCGGAACTCTAAAGTCAATTTAAAGTGGAAGTAACTTTGTCAGAAGTTATTTTACCTGAGTCTCCTACCCTACTGAGAGTAAAGAATTGAATTCCATCATTTCTTTCTCAGTATGTTCTGACAAAATGATCAGATGTATAGTCTGTTTGGTCACTACTGCTATATTTTTGAAGTATGTTTACTAGACATTTGCTCAGCTTCTTACAAACCGATTAATGATTAAAGTAGCTCTCCTCATATCAGAAAAGTTTATATTTTTCAATTCTTCCAGAGATTCTTTTTCACCCCAAATAAGTGTGAATTGACCCTTAATTTTAACTTATATTATTCAGTGATATTTTCAGTATACCTCAGTACCAATGACAACTTTTAGAACAATTTGAAAAGTAATACTTCACACATACACACACACACACACCCCTTACAAGTCTAATTTTGTTCAAAATCTTTAAGCTTCTAGATTGTATAACACACGTGCAGGAGGAAAGCATAAGCTTTGGAATGAGACAAATCTGTATTATAACCCCCTCATTGCCACTTACTAGCCAGGTAATTTCTGGCTTTTAATTAACCACTGTGAGCTACTATTATTTGAAGACAAGTTATTAACATCTCTCTTATTTGGTTCTTGGGAAGCTGAATATAATGCAATGAAAGCAAACAGCACATTTTTGGGCCCATGTAATTTAATATATTATAGCTAATACATTTATATAAATAGTCACTTTTGTATGCAAGTGATTTATTTACCATTAAATCTGAAGTAGAAAAGTAGAAGTTTAAGAAGTGACTAGAATATCAGAGTCCTTTACCATTAAGTGTTTATCAAATGATATATTCCAAGGGAGACCACCTAGAGGGATGTGGGGAGACCACATGTGTAGACAGTTGGGGGATGGAGAGGACACCCTCAGGCTGAATTCTTGTTTAACTGGTACTTGATTCTCTAATCGTTTTACAGTTTTATTGCATGTTCTTGAATCCACAAAGCACAGATTGAGACTTATGAAAAGCACTCTGGGATCATTTTTCTTTGATGGTTCACATGGCAACTTCATTATGGTTGCCTGGATTTCTCTAGTTATGTAGAGGATTGTCCGGATTTTCTGGCAAGACTCCTGCTTGTGAAGAATGATGTGGAAACAGCTATTGAATGGTTTGAGACTAATACTGCTCTCTTGGTATTATTTTGGTCTTTTGTAAAATAGATAAAATAATAGGAATGTAGCCAAATGTATTTTCTTTATGAGGAAAGAAAAATCAAACTATTCATTATCCCTAGCCATCTTCAAAATTCTAACACTTGGCTAGACTTCTTAAAGAAGTACCAAAGCATACCAATATTTCATCTATAGTTTTCCATATTTTACCAAATTACAGTTTCATAGCAGGATGGTGGTGAGTGTGGGAGTGAAGGACTTATTCAATAAGTGTATACAATAGAATCAATGACCTCAGAAACCTCCGACATACCAGGAGAGCTACATAGGGATGGCAGCCTGCAGTGGCAAGGAACTAAATTATATTTTAAGATGTATACTTGGGCTTTTGCTCTAAATCACAGCTTAGGAAATGAGAAATAAGGACTAATGAAAAATAATAGTGAAATTGTTATAAACATAACCCAAAGTATTGCTGCAAAAACTATGTTTTTAAGATACTTTTCTTTTTTGCAAGGTTATTAAAAAAGCAGAAATAAAACTTCACAATTTTATCTAATATTACTTAATCTGAAGCTGTCAAAGATGCATAAATAAAAATATTTGCATATTTAGTTTAAATAAGTTGAGCCAGAGAAGTTCAACCGATGCTTATTTTAAACTATTTTACTATGCGAGGGTTTTGGCTGAGGTTTTACCTCTCTTTATTCAAAGGACCCAAGAGAGATATTATCCTTCAGTCAAGTACACAAGCCCTTGGATATTGCTGAGATTTTTGCTACAGTATTCGTTATAATAAACTAGACACTGAAAAAGTCATCAGCATGATTAGTCATGTTCCCAACCTTTTCATACATAAAATGACTTTTATACATATTTAAAATAAAATTTATACTTAGGGTAGGAAAGTTTTTCCTAGTACCATAAAAGACTCAGATTATTAATCTCCATTGTAGAAAATACTCTAACATTTAGCTTCTGATCTCTAACAACATTCAATTGCTATATTCCTTTTTTAAATAATATCAGAGGAATGGATACACAATATATATGGATTTAAATAATCAATTATATAATGATTTTTATATAAATATTTGCCCATTAAGTATGAAAGCAACAACACAAAAGATTGTATCTGATCTATCAGAACAAATACTAATCTGAATTTTGTTCTGACAATAACTGACCTGAGAAGAAAGGATGATGAAAAATACATGAAAAAGGCAGTAGGTCTATTCCCACAAGTTTTGATTCTAATACAACTGCGGATGTTGATTTTTTTCCCCTTCCTTTATTATAGACAGGTCTCAACCAGATATATATTCACCTTGGTTTGAGGGGACATTAGTTATGGCTGAATACTCTGATTCCTCACTCCATCTGGACAATTTAATGAGCAGACTCTCTCTTTCAAGACCAAATGAGATAATGCATGCAAAATCATTTTTGAAGAGCATAAAGTACTTTACAAATGCAAAGTATTATTACTTTCAGACAAGTAATTAGTGCTTTCAGTAATAAAGTACCACTTAACAGTAATATATGAATGATAGTTCTTTGGAAATGACCTTCTAATCAGTTGGGCACATACCTATGTGGTAAGTACTATAACTTAAGCTACATTATCTTACTTTGCTGAGGAAAATTCAAGAAATCTTTTAAGAACAAGTTACATCAGGCTGTAAGTATATATACTGCCTACTATTTTTCATTGAACAATATTTAGAACTCTAGAAAATGCCATTCATTAAACAAATCACTCAGAAATATGTAATAACTATGTAAAATCAAATATATGCAATGCTATTGAAACATAATAGAAATAATATACATGTTTTAAAAAAAAACTTTGTTAAATCAAAATTACTTTTTTGTAACTCAAATTGTCTCTTTCTAATTATATATTTATGAATTGGTAGAACAGTTCAAACCTATTCTTTCTGAATGGGTAGATTTCCTTTTTAATTTTAATCCACTTATTTATTGATGTCTCAATGTACCAATATATGAGTTATTTTAAATCATTCAAAATACAGTTTTTGAACACGTATTATGACTCTGTTCTAAATAAAAGAGAGTCATTAACATACAGCAATTTTAGGTCTTTTGAAGAGTTATGAATAAGAAATTCCATCACTTAAACAGAAAGAATGAAATGACCATATGGGAGTTGGAATAATATTGAGTATCACTAACAAAAATATTTTTTTTTTATGAAGGAACTAAACATATTTGAACTGTCAGAACTGTGATCTTGTACCATTTCACTTAGGCTCTGACATTATGATTAAAAAAAAATTACAAGTGTATCTACAAGGACAAGAGAATGTTAAAACTCAGACATCTGAGATTAAGAAGCTCTGACATTATGATTAAAAAAAAATTACAAGTGTATCTACAAGGACAAGAGAATGTTAAAACTCAGACATCTGAGATTAAGAAGTAATTAAACCTTCAGAGGACTAAAAGGTCAACAGCAAACGATTTCTAGTGAGTTTAAATCTTCTCAAAATTTGTTTAGTATTTCATAATTTGATTATTTATTAGATTAATTTTTAAAGTATAAATATATGTGATAGTCTTAATACATGGTCATTAGACTTGCAACAATAAAGGTATTTTTTTGTGAAAAGCTGAGAAGTGATTTCTTTTAAACAATGAGGTTTCTATTTCTAGAATAAAATCAAGCTTATTTACAAAGTGGGGATTATATGGCCATACTGTTCTTTTCACCCCTCCAAAAAAAAAAAGTTGCCCCTCTACTAAAGACAAGAAACAAATCAACAAACAAAAAACACTAAGCAACAGTTACAATGAAAATAAACACATTAAACTTAATAGAAAAAAGAGGACTTAAATGATATTAACTTGATTTTCTGTAAGGCATTTTTTCTTTTTAATCTAGAAATTTAAGGAGCCTGTGGAGAAAAGTTTTATACCGTAATGTTTATACTATTCATGAGAATACTTAGAAAAACTTTATATAAAGGCTCTCTGACTCCCAAATTTTATATAAGAAATATTCAAATTGAACTTATTTTCTTAACTGTATAAGAAATAAGATGCTTCACTAAGGGAAGTTATCTTGGTCATGCAGCCGTTCTATTATTATCAGCTGAATCACCTTTCACAAAATACGCAAAAGAAAGATCTAGAGAGGGAGATTGGATTGTGAATATTTTTAAAGAAGTTTCTTGTACATTAGTTCTGGTTGTACAACATTTCTCTAGCTTCTTCAGAGAATGAAATTCTACAGAAATATGAATTTTTTTGAATTAAAATATATACCTAAAAGAGATGAGGATATTATTTGGTTTGTTTCAAATTTGAAAATAACATAAATAATATAGTTTTTAAATGATATA
Organism: Panthera tigris; assembly: GCF_018350195.1. Lineage (NCBI taxonomy): Eukaryota > Metazoa > Chordata > Mammalia > Carnivora > Felidae > Panthera > Panthera tigris. Next base: position 37,678,670 of record NC_056668.1, on the reverse strand, counting down.
TACATACCAAAAATAAATATCTTTACTAAATTTAATGATAATACTTAGTGGTAAAATTAACAAATTATTTTATCAACTGTTTTTTTTTTTACATTCTGAACATTTAAACTGTGATTATTTATTCATTCTTTTTAAAAAAATTTTTACATTTATTTATTTTTGAGAGACCAAGAGAGACAGAGAACAAATAGGGGAGGAGCAGAGAGAGAGGGAGACACAGAATATGAAGCAGGCATCAGGCTCTGAGCTGTCAGTACAGAACTCCATGTGGGGCCCCAAATCACAAACCATGAGATCATGACCTGAGCCAAAGTTGGACCCTTAACCAACTGAGCCACCCAGGTGCCCCTGATATTTATTCATTCTTAAAACAGTAAAGAACATTCAATTAGTTGATATTATTCTAGGAATCTATTTCTTAAGCCAAGTACCTTTAGAATAAAAGTTGGATTTGCATTGAATGAAAGGTATTTTAGGAATTTAACTTCCCCTGTTTATTGCACTCAACTTCAAGCTTTCTTTTAAAAATCACACGCTTAGTGTAATTCTTTTCCCAGAGTATTTCTTTTCATAAAGCCAGAATGCTTTCTGAAATCAAAGTTTTCTCATGTATTTCTTTAATAATTAATGTCCTATTATCATCTAGGCTAATCTGCTTTTCAATATTCTCTTATTATCAAGCACTGGACTATTGTTGATGTTACACAGAGGTCATACTCTTAGGTTTATGGTGCTTAATAAAATTTTATTGCTGCTTTTTGCCAATCTCAAGAGTAAGTTAAATCTGTACATTTACAATTAAACACATGGTTGCCCAGAAACTCATTCTCAAATAATACAAGGGGTTATTGAATCCCAATACTTAGTTTGCTTTTCTATATACGCCAAATTTATGCTACTTCATCTAATTTTGATACTTTACCCACAACTGTTTATGAATAAGAATTGTGATTAAAATGATGACAATTTTGAAAATAACAGATGTATCTATCACTGAAAACAAACCCTTTATTGTCTTTACCAGGTGTACTAGCAGACTGAGAAAATAAACAAGATTTTCAAGCAGCTTAAGTCAGAAGAAATAACTTAGTAACTTTGCCCCATTGAGAATGCTATACCAAATTCAGAGATGGGTTTCCTATTAGAATGTATCCCCAAACCATTCATTTTGTCTTGTTAATTGCCTCCAAAATAGGATCCATTAACCTAGTCTGATGAGATTAGGTATGTTACTGATGTTTCTGTAATTAAATATTTTATGGACAATAACCATTATATCAGAAGTGGAGATATGATAGCACCACACACATTTTGTTAAAGTAATTCCTATGACCTTCACAAATAATTTTCACAAACTAAAGTAAAAACATAGTCCTATCACAAGTAGATCATTTCAAGAAGTAGCCTTTTTCGTGATAAAAACAATTTATCATGCCAAGAAACATCAAGTTATAAGTGTAAAACTAGCAAAACGTACCTATTTCTCCGCCATTCACTTCCACATACAATAATATATTCAATAAAGCAACATTAAGAGTTATTTAAAGTTTTACCTAAAATATTAATCATCATTTTACTTAAAGTTGATAGCAAAGCCAAAATCACATTTTATGAATGCTAATAAACCAGAGGAAGAAGAAGAAAAAGGAAAGAAGAACTACCTTAAAAATGACATTATGCAATTATATCAGAAATCTCATTCATCTATACTATAACGATTTTTGTTTGGAATATTTTCTTTAAATAAAATGAATTATTATTACTATAATCAAATCTTAGGGAGCTAATATTTAAATTTTATAAAGTAGATTTCCAGCACCTAAATTTCAATGTATACTAATAACCTCCATGAATACAATTAATGTTTAATAAATAAGATTTTTGTGACATTTGGATTTTACTATGAGTTATTTTCTTTTTTGAAATGACTTTTAAGGAGTCATTTATCTAAAATACTTTAAATATCTTAGACCATCTCAGTATTTGTTAAAAAAATGACTGGCAAAAGAAAACAATTTCCTAATTCTACAAAAGCTCTTTTAATAAAGTAATGTTAAAGTTTTTCTAGCAGAATTTTAAGAATATAATATGATTCATTCATTTTCTCTTAAATTATGTTCTAAAATATCAAGCCACCATTAAATGTAATTCATTTGATCTATATTTTAATATTACATTGGTTAAAAATGAGGTCCATCTTGTTTCTAAGATTAAAAATCTAAACTCTAAAATTTTCTCTCAAGTCAGTAAAACAGTCTTTATTTCTACACTTTAATGAAATTTTATTTTCCACAATTTTATAGACTCTTCAGTGTCAGTAGCTGAAATAGTCAAAATCATGCCTCCATTTATGTTTTTAAACAATTTTCCATGTGAGATAATACCCACTGACAATAGCTATGTCAAAGCAAGTCACTGTCATTCAAGTATAAAGCACTCTAACTTACATGCTAGTTCTGAATGGCACAATTACAAACCTTAAGAAAAAGAAAATATTCTCCCCTTAATACTCATGCGTCTAACGTCAAATAGCTTTTAAATATTTGATCAAGACTCCCAGTGATAGAGTGCCACAGCTCACAAATTTATATCTTTGCATGATTCAGCATTCAATCTGGTGCTTAAGCCAAGTCTATTTCTTTACTTACCCACAGGACACTAATAAAAAAGCACATAGTACTTCATATCCAGGAATTCTGATTTTTAACCTTCAGTTACTCACCTATGAAAGAGAGAGAAAGAGAGAGAAGAAAGAAAGATAATGGTTAGTATTAAAAATGCTTAATGTTTCATGATATACTCAAGGAACATCATGATATAAAAGGCCCTTTCTTTGTTGCTTTATACTTTATACACACACACACACACACACACACACACACACACACACACACACACACACAACAATTCTGCAAAGTAAATTGTATTTGAAAATTTTACTCTGTTATAATTTGAAGAAGGTCTTCACTTTCTATGACAACGAACTTGAAGAAAATAAATCTGTCAGGAAATAATCAATTTAGTTACTTGAACAAAGCATCTTATTATTTCAAATACACTACCTTAAACAATATTTTATTAAATTACTTCATTAAGACAAATGTTCTAGTAAAGCATTTGTTCACTGTCATCTACGCTGTTGATCTGGCTAGTTGACTTTTCCCTTTGGGCCTTTCTCACACTCAAAGAGCTCAGAGGAAAGACAAGTTATCCCAAGGGAAACTGTAATTTCAATTCTCCAACCTCCATAACTGAACGACTAGAAGTTGCTATCCTTCAGTGGTCTGAGACCACACTGTTTTTTCTAGGATATTTTCTACACCACTTTTTTCCTGCTGTAAATAAGCATTAAAATGATGGAAATGATTTGGGCTGAAAAATACAAAATTTGACATAAGCAGTGAAAAATAACTTACAGAAATTAGTAGTTTAATATATATTCACTAAAAATGAGATTCTATTCCTGTCTAGTATGTAAATTTTGGCAAATTGGTAAAATCTTCAGGAGAATTCTGGAAAGTTACAGAGTTTTTTTTTTCCCTCTCCTCTAGAAGCTAACAAAACATGATAGCAAATGACTTTACTTCCAATAAAAATTTATATTATTTTTAGAAAAATAGTTACATTGCAAAAACCAAATTTAAAAAAGAGATGAAGAATTAAGTTGATATGTAATTATTCTGGGTTAGAGTTTGTACTATTTCTATGCAAACCATGTATATACATTATAATGTATATACAGTGGAATTAATTTAATCAGCCCATTTTTTAAGTTATTAATTATAAGGTACTTCTCAAGCCCGATATAATGAAAAATCAAGTTTTTTCATTATATATAGAATATGGTTGCCATGACTGTGAGGTAACACAGATAAACATCCCAAATTCTCACCTGTGAAACTGGGAATATGCTCCATAAGGATATTTTTTTTTGTAGAAATACTTTTAAACCACAAATCACTGAAATCATATAGTATTTATATACATATTTCTAATACATAGAGGCAAATTCAAACCTAATAGATATTTATAATTATTCCTAAGAGTTCATTTCAGCCTTCCAACATCCTTCATTCCCTTCATTCTGGCATCTAGTAGTTAAAAGCTTTGATTTTCTGGAGTTTGGCTGGCCTGAGTTTGAATACTAATCTCTGATCATTGATATTTGTGTGGCCTTGGTGGTAGCTGTGTGAACTGGAACAGTTACTTAGTAAAATATAAGCCACTAGCCTAGTCTTCAAAACAGGCATAACAGCCTTCATCAAATATTGCTTAATAAATATTAGCTATCCATTTAACAAATAATGCTTAAGGGCCTAGTTAAGATAGTATGTTCTATATAAATATCTGAAGTTGCTTGAGAGTCTAGAACCCATTTTGTGTTGTTCACTCATGCCAGAAGCTCATCTCCTAAAAGAAGGGATTATCTTCTATTGCTTTTGTTTCTACAGTGCTTCCTGTTAAAGACTCTGTCAGTTGAGGTCTCTTTTTATACTTACATCAACCTCACCAATGATTTTCTTACACAGAATTTACCAACACCTTGAAATACATGAATATGTGTGTAGAGAAAGAGGCAAAGCTGATTTGAAGGGAGGACCCATTTGTAGCATAGCTTGTTAGGTATATAAGGGTTCCATTCACATGTCCCCAAATTATATAAATCATATAGAAATGATTTTATTGTAAATTAATTAAACTACAATCTCATCCTCCAACTCAAAAGGAGTTTAAAAGTGTACTTAAATGTTAGAAACATCTATTTTCATCTTTTGGAATTGATTTTGCAAGTCTACGTGTTCTTTAAATCTTAGAAAAATATGCAAATGAAATATTTTAATAGAATTTTGATACCACAAAAGAAAACTCACCAACACTTTTATTCAATTATTCTGCTCACTTTTTGTTGTCGTTATTTGTTTGTGTTTATTTTACTTATTTTGAGAGAGAACACATGAGCACAAGAGGGGAACAGAGAGGAAGACAGAGAATCCCAAGCAAACTCCGTGTTGTCAGTGCATAGCCTGTTGTGGGCTTAATCTCAAGAACTACAAGATCATGACCTGAGTAGAAATCAAGAGTTGGCCGCTTAACTGAGTGAGCCACCCAGGAACCCCATATTCTGCTCACTTTGTATAGTTAGTTATGCCTAGAATGGACCTCTTAATATCTGTCCCAATTACAATGTAAGAGATGTTACAGAAGTGAGGAAGATTAATTATCCTAATAAGTTATAGTAACATACGTAAGAAAACCTTAGGTAAAAGAGGTATTTGATCTTTTATGGGGAGAAGCAGTAGCGAGGCCAGTAGAAAGCTAGCACTAGAGATGGATGACTAGCTGGGGCAAGTCTGAGTTGTTCATTTTTTTCTCACCCATAATGCCCTGGGAATAACATCATCCAGCCTCAGAATTATCATGAGGCAACATAACAAAAGACCTTCCATTGCCAGCTAGGTTTCAAGTGGGTGACAACAGGGTAGCAATAAAACCTAATGTGGCTAGAAAGACAACAGCATCTGAGGCAGGTCAACACGCCCAAAACATCTACAGGTACAGTCCAACAGAGTCTGTAGAGAACAAATAAGAATTTTCAGCATGAATGTCTACAGGATCAACTTTTAAAAACTTGCTTTACTCTTTTACACCATTAATGACCTACCAGAAAATACAATAGAGAATATAACTGGAGATAGCAGAGATAGCATTACACATGCAAAACAGCAAAAAGAAAGGGGAGGAGAAAATATCTATAAATGATATTTAAAATGATAAATTTAGACAGATTTTGTCATGGATGAGATGATACTCTAAAATAATATATATTGTAATGAAACTGCAGTGAAAATTTTAATACAGCTTTTGAGGAAGTTAATTCAATTGTTATAAAATGTACCTTAAGAAATAAATTTCTGTAAATATCTATACCAATTATAGAAAGGAGGGAATAAAGTCAAGCAGTACTTTTAAGAGCATATCAATTTTGTGTTTTGCAATTTATCATTCTAGCAATTGATAATTCTTGCATCAAAGTATAGCATGGACACTTAATAGTCAATTTTCATAGGACATTATGTGTTTATTGTTTGTTTGTTTTAATATTCCATTCCAGTAGAGTTCATAATTAATTAGAATTTAGGATTGCAGTACAGGTCTTTTCATCACTAAATGACTCCAAGGCATATTCCAGGAGATCAAATGTCACTCAAACTTCCATGATGGCAGGCAACAGCTGATCAAAAAGCAATATAGCAAATGATTGTGGTCAGAAAGTGTTCAGTGTTATTACAGTGGAAATGTCAAAGAGCCATCCACATGAAGGATCCAATATTTACTTTCATCTCAAACTTTAATGTAACTATTTTTTTCAGTTTAGAGATTTGGCCTTCATCTCTCTTGGTCACAGATTATAGATTAAGGTGAATGCGAGAGAAAGAGACAGAGAGAGAGAGAAAGAAACAGAGACAGATCCCTCCCTCTCCCTGAACCCTTACCAACTACTGATCTTTTTATTGTCTTTATTATTTTGCCTTTTCCAAAATGTCATACAGTTGGAATCATACCATAAGTAGCATTTTCAGACTGGTTTCTTTTACTTAGTAACATGTTTTTATGGTACCTCGATGTGTTTTTGTGGCGTGATAGTTCCTATCTTGTTATCAATGAATAATATTTCATCGGATACTGGGTGCATCAGTTTGTTTATAAATTCAATTATTAAAGGGCATCTTGGTTGCTTCCAATTTTGGCAATTAGGAGTAAAGCTGTATAAACACTGGTGCTAAGATTTTTGTGTGAACATAAATTTTCAACTAATTTGGGTAGAGATTTAGGAGTATAATCACTAGATTATATAATAAATTGGTGTTCAGCTTTCTTAAGAAAGAATCAAACTGCCTCCTAAAGTAGCTGTACCATTTTGCATTCCCACCAGCAATCAATGGATTTCTGTTACTTCACATCTTTGCTGACAATGGTGTGGTCAGTGTTTTCAATTTTAGCCTTCTTAGAAAAATATAGTGGCATTTCACTGTTGTTTTAATATGCAGCTCCCTGAAGAAATACAGTATCAAGTATATTTCTATATATTTATATGCAATCCATATATTTTCTTTGGTGATAGGTCTATTCGGATCTTTTGCCCAAGTTTTTGATAGTTTGTTTGCTCTCTTATTGAATCTTAATCGTTCTTTGTATATTTTGGATACAAGTTTATTGTCAAATACGTGTTTTGAAAATAGTTTCTCCCAGTCTGTGGCTTGTATTTTTTTCATATTGTTTAAAGTAATGGATTACAAGAAAGAGACTGTGCAATGTTCTATTGCTATTAAATATCGGAGAGAAATATAAGCTCAGAGGAGAGTTCCCTAAAATGGTATGCAAGTTTGCATGATTTATATAATCTTTTCTATAAAGTTCTGCTTTGGTATTTTCTAGAAATCCTTCTGAGTTTATTAAGATCATATTGTATCTGTATGTGCTTTTCTCTAACAGTTTTTAAAATAGTTCATTATAATATCTATTAGTGGCTCTGTGGTATTTTGACCAATAAAACAGCATTTCATGCTCCCATTGGACAAAGCTCCAAAAACCAAACAGAAAAAATTTTGAAGCATAATACCACAAAAAAGGGGGACCCAGAAAGGTAGAATTAAGAAATATTCTAATATGCTCCAGATTAAAGAAAAAAACCCTTGGTCATTATTACCGTTAGAAAGAGACATAATGACATCTTTTTTACTCATGTTTTTTTTAGAAACCTGGGCTCAAAGAGTAACAAAAGCTCCTCATGTCTACTTTTTTTTTTTTTTTTTGTAACTGGTCAATAAACCTTGTGAAAGTAATATCCTACCTCTGTGTCCTTTATGGAACCCAGGAAGCAAAATGTTGACTATAATATCTTAGAGGTTTTCACTTGTTTGCCCATCCCTGAATTCATATTTCTTCCCTTTCTTATATCCATCCTCTTCATTTCCTCCTAGTTGATCTTGTCTTGGTGACCTGCATGTTTCAATACACTCTACGTAGCTCTCTAAAATTTAGAAAACAAGTAGCTATGGAAGTAAGGCAACAATGTCACATCTGATTCCACTACAGAGCCTCTTCTTTCTATGAATTAGGGATATTTTTCAAATACAGAAAAATATGCACATAAGAGATGAAAAAAATTTCTATTTGTTATAAATTGAATTGTGTCCCCACAAAATTCACATGTTTAAATCCTAGTCTCTCAAAACTCAGGATGTGGCTACCTTGGAGATTGAGCCTTTTAAAAGATAATTAAGGTAAAATTAATGGGGAAAAAAGAGATAATGAAGGTAAAATTAGGTCATATGGGTGGGCCCAAATCCAATATGATTTTGGTGTTCTTTCAAAGGTTAAGACAGAGACAACACACAGACTGAGGGATGACCATATGAGGGCACAGTGAGAAGGCAGCTACCTGCAAAACAGGAAGAGAGGCCTCAGAAGAAACCAAACCTGTCAACACATTGATTTCGGACTTCTCATTTCCAGAACTGTGAGAAAAAAATTTCTGCTGAATAGGCCACTGTGTTTGTGGTATCTTGTTATGACAGCCCTAGCAAAGTAATACTCCCCAGTTCCTCATGTATATGCCTATTTTGTGACAAGAAGGTTCACCATGACAGGAGGCTATGGATTATTAAAAAACAAGTAACAAACAAAAAAACCCAACTCTTTCTTCTCCTTAAAATATTTTTAAGAGGATTATGTAGAATGTTTAATTTCTCCCAGTTTCCTCTATACAAGGAGTATGTGATAGTTAATACTACTGTTAATGAGACGTAAAAATAAAAAACAGCAGTAAAAAGGGTCTCCTGGAGCATTTGATGGAGCTGCTCCTTTTTCTCTGCAGCTGCTTAGTTAAGCTTTTTAAGCACAAGTCTATTTGTTACATAACTGGATAATGACTTAATTTGAATGAGTTAACAATTTCACACCTTCTAAGCATAAGGTGAATACTAAGTAAAATCACCAATCTAATATCCTCACATAGGTCACTTTTATTATCTATAATGGAACAGAGATAAACTTGCACTTTCAAATTCAAACACTCGATTACTTGCACTAATGGAGGAAATAAGAACCATAGATAATCTGAGGCGGCGTCATTTAGGCTTAGCTTTGGAATCTGCTTGTGTTCTTATTCCTTCATATTTGATAGTCCACAGAGCCACATCCATCCAAATAATGAAATTATGGTATTTAAAACAAATACCAGAATCTCTGAAGCCTACCACCATACACCTGTGCCTAAAATTCCTTTATAAATATACTCCTTGATGAGAAAGCAAGAAATAAATCCTGCAGATTTAAAGAAGAGAAAATAAACCCTGTAGGATTTTTTTCTTTTTTTTTTTTTTTAAATATGCCATTTATCAGGCCAGGTCAGGCCAGGGCCTAAGGAAGGGAATCCCCCATGAGACTCCACTGCTCAATCTCTGCTACTGCCAGTCTGAGTTGATTTCCAACATCATAGCGACTGATCTGGGTTAAATATAGAAATGGTCATTATTTCCTGAAACTCAGATGTCTTTCTCATCAGTTTAATAGCTCAGGTTAGCTTACAGATTACTTATTAATACTGGAAAAATAATGGAGTGACTGCTTCTAAAGAGAAACAATGCATGATTAGTAAGTTACAGTGCTAATAGGTAAAAGGCAGCTATACATCTTTGGCATTACAAATTCAACATTCAGTTTCAGAACAGACCTTAAATCTCAACCCCGATATCTTCTCCACAGACTGCCAATTGCAGTCAGTATAGAACACATATCCTGTTTTGTCAATCCCCGCTTAGAATCTATAAATGGCTTCTCATTGCACTTAATGAAAAAGCCGATCTTTTTCTGTGCCAATTTCTACTTCATATGAGCTCATTGAGTAACATTGACTAATACCCTTAGTGCCAAATTCCCAGGAATATAAATATGGATGAGACAGAGACCCAGACCCCATAACATTTTCTATCCAGAATGGGGCTTAGGAAAATTAAAGAATAAATGACCATTCAAATGAAAATATTTTTTTGTATGAGTAGTATTGAAGAGCAAAAATTTAATTTTGATAGTTTTATGAAATAAATGACCATAATGATTGTTCTAATAAGTGATATTGGAATTAGATATATGTAGATGATGAGGGAAATTTAGGGCTTTTTCAAGTTTATTTATTTTGAGAGACAGAGACAGAGACAGAGACAGAGAGAGAGAGAGAGAAAGAGAGAGGGAGGAGAAGAGAGAAAGGGAGAGAGAGAGAATCCCAAGCAGACTTTATGCCAACAGTGCATAGCCCTATGCAGGGCTCAAACCCACGAACTGTGAGATCATGACCTTAGCTAACACTAAGAATCAGGTTTAAACTACTGAGCCACCCAGGCACTCCTAGAAGGCAATTTAATTTGAAGAAAAAATTTGAACAACAGTGGTGGAACCCAAATACTCAGTGAATAGTAAGTTGTCCAATTTGGCTAAAGCATAATAATAAGTATAAGCATTGTATAAGCAATAGGCTATATTTTCATAGATAATATCATTAATTATCATCTTAACCAAGTGAATTAGGTAATATTATCTCCAATTTATAGATGAATAAACTGAATAAAATGTGAAGGCTCCAAATGACCTATTATTTCAGACCTTCCAGGAAGGAGATGCTAAGAGACAATTACATATACAAGAGCTTTATAGGAGAAAATGCCTGTGTTAAAGAGCCAGGAGCTACTAGAGGCTGGGACTGTCAGATTGTGAGGCAGGACTATCCTGAATGAAGGAAAGAGGGAAGGAAGGCAAGTTGAGTGGAAGCATTTTAGAATGCAATGCAATTCTAAAGAAACTTTGGCAAAGCCATCCAGTATCCTTCAAGTCATCAGAAGAGTCCTATATCTTTCCAGAGTGGGCCTGTCTTAAATATTCCTATCGTGTTTAGTCACTGGCTGGTATCAGTCAACGGGTAATGGTGACTTAACGCTAACCACAAGGATGTATTTCAGAGCATAGAGCCTGAGGTCATAGGAGAGTTCCTGCAGAGGTCAGAAAGGAGTGTTCTCAAGACTACCACAGCCACAAAATGACAGGGGACTGAACTGGTATTCCAACCGAGTCCAAGTCCGTGCAATTAATTTCACCAAAATACAAAAACAAAGATGAAAAACAGCAGTATATGTACATTTTTATCTCATCACTAAATCTTTCAATAATTTAGGCCTCTAAATAGTTTTTCATCATTAACTAAGTCAAGAAAAAATATTGATTTCTTGTTAAATTTTACCTATCTTCTTTTGGAGAATTGTCTTAGGAAACTATGGATGTAGATGAACCACATGAAATGCTGCTATTCAACCACTCTGGACTTACAATACTGGCAATTTCTTACATTTCACCTTAATAAGTCCTGTCTTGAACACTGAAAACATTGAAACATTTGGGAGAAGTTTATCACAAAGAAATAGTTCAGTTATTAAATTTACAGAACATCAAAATTATATGAGTCTCTAGAGGAAGCTTCATCCAGTTTTTTACTCCTAGCATGAATTCTCCTACAATCTCCCAGGCAGGTTGCATCATCCACTCTTTGAAGACATTTAGCAATGACAAGGTATTCTAATTTCAGATAGCTATAATTTTCAGAGAATTCTATCTATATCCACCCAATGACCTTAGCTATTCCTTATGCCTTATAGACTCAGGTTAGATTTTCATCCAAAGAACAATGTATTCAAATTTTTTTTAATGTACTTTCCCTAACCAACTATTCTCTTCTTAAATTTGAACTTTTCAGTAACTCTGATCATTCTTCCTATAATGTTACTTAACCATTCTGATCATTGTCCTATTTTATCAATGTCTTCCTCAAAATAAAGTCCCAATGACTGAATACAGATTCAGATATGATTTTACCTTAGAAGACTTAAATTTAATACGACTATTACTTTCGTTAACATGGTCAATATAGCCAATAACTGTTGTCATTAAACTACAAACATATACCCTAAATTTTCAACTAGTCAGACTGAGATAGTCAGATATAAACTATATGTTTGATGTTATAGAGAAAATCATAAAAATAATGGATTATTTTCACTTTCTATTTAAATGTGTTGGCATTGATAGACCATGTCACATTTAGACAGTGGTATAGAATGCTGAGTATATTCATCTTTGTCTATGTCCTGAGGAAACATGTCACCAAGCCCCTCCCCCTCCAAATTATGTTACATTAGAGACCACATCATGAATATCATCATCAAAATTGGAACTAATTGGCACTTTTCTCAGTTGAAATCTCAGGAACTAAAAAAGACCTAGAAATTGCCTGAGGCTCACAGGCAACATCTTTAAAAAAAAAATACTAGTATTTTTGTTGGAATACCTACATGGATTTCTAGTAAGAGTTTACTTTTAAAACCTATTGATTAAAGTTTGAGACTTATTAAACAAATATATGACAATTTTAATTTTATCAGTCTCTATTATAACTATTAATACCTACGGCTAATAATACTATTTCATATGCATACCTACTCACTCAAAACTCCACAAATTTTAAGATAAATTTAAAAGAATTCATTTGTGTCAGATTACATGTGGCTGTATTACAATAATATCATGTCTCTAGTTCTATTACAATCCCAGCCACTAAAATCTTCTTGGCCGATATACTCTTTCTTTTCTTTTTTTTTTTTTTATTTTTTTTTAACGTTTATTTATTTTTGGGACAGAGAGAGACAGAGCATGAACGGGGGAGGGTCAGAGAGAGAGGGAGACACAGAATCGGCAGCAGGCTTCAGGCTCTGAGCCATCAGCCCAGAGCCTGACGCGGGGCTCGAACTCACGGACTGAGAGATAGTGACCTGAGCTGAAGTCGGACGCATAACCGACTGAGCCACCCAGACGCCCCAATATACTCTTTCTTTAACTGACAAGTATATAATGTTTTTCAAATGGAAAATAGCTTCTTTATACAGGTAAGGTTGTGAACAGTAGTTGTTTTGGTATCATGCAGGTTATAAGAATATTTTTAAAAATCAATATCAAGATCATTCTGTAGTATATAACCAATTTTATTCACTTTTTTGACTAATGACTACAATTTTCTTTCATAGTAGCATAACAGAAAAATGTAGTTGCTTTTAAGGCTTATTCCCTGTATTAGATCTCTGGGAAATATATGTTGAAAGAAGATACTAGAGTTTTTATATAAAAATAATGTATATTTAGGCAGGGTTGATGGCTACTTTTAAAGTGACAGTTACCTTAAATTACTATTGGTAGCACTGTGATATAGCAAGTGCAGTCCTGTTTTGAATTGAACAGTTTTGAAGTGAACATTTTAGGTTATGGCAAGGTCAGTGTATTTTTGGAGACTGCTTCTTAGGGCATTACATTCAGGAGTGGCTGAGTTTCTCAATATATTAAATTTTCCAAAACAAAAATTAAAAAATAAGCAAAACAAAGCAACACAAGAAAGCTCTCTGATTAGGAAACACTGTTTCTACTTCATGTAAATATATGAATTCTTTGTGTTTGGAGTGTTATACAATACTATTCCTTTCTGCACACCTGATATTATATTATTATTTGTTATCAGTAATTCAAAATCACCACTATAATACCTCTCTTATTCATTTTATATTCTTTTTCATATTGCTGTTGGGATAGCTTTTAAAGTGTATATAAAATAATCTTAAATTTTACATAATTATATCCTTAATATTCAAGTTAATCATTGCTTTTAATCTTTTAAATCTTTTTAAATCTCATATTTCCATAAGTTTCAACTGGGAGATAAGGTAGACTAAGTTGCACGGACAGGGTAACCAGGTTTTAGTCCTCTATTGCCAGTAGTAATTTAAATTATGATTTTAAAAATAGCCATCACTGCCTAATAGCACATAACTTTTGTATAAAACACCCATTATTATATACACTTTACATCTGTCTGCCCCCAGCTACCTCATAATATTAGTACCTTTTCCTTGCTTATCTCTGAAGGGCTACCTGGAATATTCAGAGGTTACAATGTGATGATACAACTTAACTACCAGGCTGATGGCCTCTGTACTAGACTTGGGATGCAGTGCTGAAAATAGAGCAAGGTACACCAAAAATGTTGTGTCACTATAGTTTGGTTCCTTGCCTGTGTATTCTAGATACCTTTTCTAATCTTAAATAACTGAGGAGTTGTTTGTTTCTTCTCTAAATTATTTTTATATTGTTCTAATAGTATATTGGGCTACGCTTAAAATATGACTTACTTCCAAGTGAACTTCTATTTACATCAAGCTACCATACAATTTCCTTTTTTATAATTATTTTTGAAAATAATACATTGCATTATGCATAATCTGTTGCTATATTTCATAAAGCATTATATTAACAAACAAAATAATTTTTGTTATCTGATGACCAAAGACATGAAGAAAGCAAGCTATTGCAAAAAGCATTCTGTTTTGATGGAATTATTTGCAAATGTTTGATTTATAGATACCTAATTTCCAATTACACAACAAGGTTCTTTAAAAAGAAAACTTGACCAATTTTTTAAAATTATATAAATATTTAAGTGCAATTTCTTATCATTGATTGAAATAGTCTTCTGAAAATGGAATAACATTCTATTGTCATTATATTTAAATAATGTCTTTTCAATTCCATTTATACTTGTCATGGTACTTAAATACTATTACTTATTTTCCTGAAAATTTAGAAAGAGACAGCTTGCTATAATTTGAAAATGTCAAGTTTACAAGGACAAAGAGAACATTAAATAGCCATAGTGATTCCTTAAATATCTATGATTTCTCTGTTCTAATTTGTTTTCAACAATTGCTAGCGTCTTGTTGGTATTAAGTGTTCTAATATTTTCATGCAGAGAAAGACTATTTGCTTTTATTTAAAAGAAAAGCCCCACAGATTTAATATGTAAATATAGGTACATTAGTATTAATATTTCCTAAAAGAAGTCCACTTTCATTTGCAAATTACAATAAAATTGTTTTTAGTTTTAAATAGATACTACTTAACTTCATTTGTGTGTGTGTGGATTAAGATATCCTTACATGCAAAGTGCTGACATACTTCATTCCTTAGTATTTTTCACATGAATCTTTAATGACATACCTTTTCTGATACTTTTCTATCTTAATTTCGATTCTATCCCTGCATTAATGAAGTTGGCTATGTTGATTTTATGGCTTTATCAAATAAATATCAGCAAATAGTTATTTTATAATTGTATGCTTATTCTGTGAGAAGTATGGAATTAAGATATATGTAAAATAAATGAACACTTTCATATGAGCTATTTTATTCACTATTTTTTAAGTACTCTGATCTGTGAACAATCACTTAATATCTTAGGTGAATATACTTTAATTTTCATTCACTTTTTAGAGAATCTCAATATTATGTAATATATAAGTATAAGGAAAATATATTGTCACTTAATTAAGTTATAAACATTTCTTCCAGGGGAAGTGAGATTAGATAATTCAAGTAACAGATAGAGCAAAGCACATTTTGAAAAAAAGTAGAAAATAATTCTCTTTATAATAAAATTTCATTGGTATTTTACCTTTTTGTTACATTTTTCTGCCTTTTATGCGAAGACAATCTATTTTTTATGTTTGGCAGCCCATTAAAAATTATCTCTGACATACACAATAAGATATATAGTTAAAATCCTACAGATGATTATAAAATTAAGCTTTATAGCAAGATAAACTCAATCAATCTGTTTGGAAGGGCACATCTATAAAGCTTCTTTTATTTGCTCTTGTTACCGAGATGTTGAATGAGATAACCACCAGAGCAATTATGTATTTACCTAACATTAGTATATTTGAGTTCATATTTTGTAGCTTTTTGTCATGCTGAAATACTAGGTTTATCATATCAAAGGATCAATCATTATAAATTAATCTCTATATAGGCAATTCTCAAATTATGCATGAGTGCCTTAAATATCATTTAGAAATAAAACACTTATGAAAATTGTTTTAAAGTATTAATAGGCTACAGACCCAAAAGTAATTTACAAATATGTTCTTTATCATTTGGCGAATATTTCTCCATTAAAATAATATTATAAAAACATAGTTATGACTTCAAATCCAACTATTTAAATTCTAATGTCCCCAAAACATAGAAGCTAGACCGTATATATATACTGTATAATTTTATGAAAAAGAGCTTGCAGAGTTCCACTTCAAAATGTCAGTTCACACATGCATAATATCTCTCTTTTCACCAACCTCTCTGTACAAATTAGGTAACATCATCACCAAGCTATTAGTAACTGGTTTTAAAGCCCTCTATTAAGGATTTGTCCCCGGGAAATGCAGAAACCTATGGTTTTCTGGAAAACTCAAGTGTCTAACTGAATGTCGGAAAAATAAAAAGGGGGGAGGAGACAAGAAGAGATCATTTCAGATTTAAGAAGATTTACAATCAAGGTCTCCCTAGTATTTAATGCAGTATAAATTAAAGCAGGATCCCATAGTTCTCTAGATTTGGAGGCAATCTCTTGTCCCCACCATCTATTTTTCAAGAAAGGCATCTCTTATTTGTTCAGTAAAATGGAGGCAGCATGAGTTTAGCTTATTATATCATATCATATTGCCTAATTTGCTATTTTGACACTTTTAGTTTCAGGGAAACACAGTCACCTTGATGTATATGGACTCAGCAGTGAAGTTGGCAACACCTGAGAAAAACTGTGCAAGATGGAAAAATACAGCCTGGTTTGGTGTAAAACTGACTGGCAGTCTCAGTGAAAATGACCAAACTGAAGGATGGTCTAAGGGACAATACTAACATCAAATGGGATGGGGAGGTGTAGCTAAAAGACTTCTAAAAATATTCCCCTTTAATACAGTAATTAGTAATTCATTATCTTTTTAAATTTACTAATTAATGAGGAAAAATAACACTATTCTTCATATTTGATGGATAATGATGCTACAAGCCATTGTCAAAATGCCAAGAGACGAAAGTCTAGTTTCACAATGGTCTCAGTAGACTAACATGATCATCAAATATATCAAAATGAAGTAATTGGTGTTTCTTCTGACTTAATAACACCCAAGTTTCCCATTCCTTTGACAACTTCTAAAATAGCATTATGGTAGGGGCGCCTGGGTGGCTCAGTCAGTTAAGCGTTCGACTTCGGCTCAGGTCATGATCTCACGGTGTGTGGGCTTGAGCCCACGTCAGGCTCTGTGCTGACAGCTCAGAGCCTGGAGCCTGCTTCAGATTCTGTGTCTCCTTCTCTCTCTGCCCTTCCCCAACTTGTGCTCCGTCTCTCTATGTCTCTCAAAAAATAAATAAATGTAAAAAATTTTTAAATAAAATAGCATTATGGTAGTACAAGATTTTTTTCCATCTAGTATTTCCTTTTATTTTCTATTTTTCTTCCACATTTCCATGACCTTCAAGGGTGGTTGGAAGAAAGTATTAGAATCATCACAATAATTATGGTGTGTTACCAAATATTTCATATTCATTTATCTCTGCCATTTTGTGTTTTATCTTTTAGGAGACTGTCAGTTACATTTCTCACTGAAAATTGCTTGACGCTTTTAGGGAATCTCTGTCTATGATCCCCCCAAATATTCTGGACAGTACAGAACTGGAACTATTGTAAATTTAGTCAAGTTAGTTCATTTTGAGATTAATGAATAGTGAATGTGGTATGCAACATATTAAATAAGCCCATTTGTTTTTGTATAGAGCCTCAAGAAATACAATCTGTGATTTGAAAAATAAAAATAAATGTGTTTGTGATTTGATTCCTTATCTTCAGACTATAAAGTAGAATTGGCGGGGGGAGGCAATGAGATGTGATATCAATGCATTTTAAAAATTATATCATTATTTATTTCACATAAATTTGTGAAACAACCCTTATGGAGAAATTTAGGTTCATAAATAGAAAAGCATGTGCTTTTAAGAGAATTCTAAGAGCCAATCCTGTTTTTGCTGCTGAGTCTCTTTTTTGATCTTGAGCAATCAAGTTAACCTTTCCAGACTTCAGTTACTTTATCTGTAAAATAGATAAAATATCTTCCTCATAGGACTTGTATTGGGAAAAGTAAATGCACACAAAGCACTTAGCACATTGCTTGCCTGAGTGCCTTGATAAATGTTTGCTTACTTCCCCAAATCTGAACCGATATATTTAGAAGTCTATGTACCTGAGTAGCCTGAAAGGGTGAGGCTCAAATATCTTTCTGAAGACCAAAAAGTCATGAATACTACACTAAAATTTGACTCAGTTTGTACTGTTTTGGAAGAAAAAAATAAAAACATCTTTAGTTTAAACCTGGTCATGAGAAGAAAAAAAAAACAAAAAAACAAAAAACTCTGTACCTGCATAAGTTTTCTAAAAGCAAAGCATTCCATTTCTTCCACTTCTTCTGTGTGTTCACAATTTTCAAAAAGCTTAATCTATTTAATATGTTTGAGATCCAAAAGATTATTTAAAAATGCATGACAAATATGTAGTACAGGTTTGGGAGGTGTTAGGATGAATACCAGAGAGTGTTCTCTCTGATTGGGAACAGCATTTCTTATCTGGAGTGACATCAGGTGACACCCGTGAATGTTATTTTTAAATCATTGGATACGCTTGTTGTTCCTACTGCACCAGCACCTGGTGAAATATGCAGCTGAGGGGACTTGGAAATTTTAAAATAAGTGAATCAGAGATTATTTGTAATTTCAATTTCAAATGCTATAATCACCTGTATTTAATATTAGCCATATTTAGACAAGCTGCCTGTCTCCACTTACATGTATCCTCTTTACCTCTGTCATTCTGCAAGTCAACATTTTAACTGCTTTCTTTCAATATGTAGATTTATCTTCTCCCATGGCTGGGTTGTCATTAAAACTGTCACAAACTAATTATTTATGTATACCTATTTATTATTAAACCAGTAAAATCTTCACCCCCACTGACTGCCTTTCTCTCAGGTCACCTTGTGAGCAAAACTTTGCATTTTTCAATTCACTGTTGGTTTCCTATCCATCTGTGTGTATACTAAAGCTGCTCTACTTTCCTATGGCGAATCTTATCTGACTAAGTCATACACCTTCCAGTATTGCCATCCTTTTGTTACAGTCTTACTATTGTACTTTTATTAAAATATGTCTAGTAACATCAAATAAAAGGGTGTTATAACAAAGTATCCTTAAATCATAAAATTAAATTTGATTTTTGTAATATCTGTGAATTGACCTAGAGCTTGGAAAATTTAGGTCATGGATAGAAAGAAACTCAAAACTCAAGTGTATCAATAATGTGAAAAGTGCAAGGCAAATCACACTTTTTTTGAGATGCTAATGTTTAGTGCCTTTGGGTGACATTTGAGTCATCATATAGAGTTAGAATATGGACTATATAGGAGGCATTATGTGTGGAGCATTGTCAGAGCAGCAAGGATGAAAATGAAAAAACAGTTTATACTCTTACAAGGGACCTATAATCTATTGGAGGACCTGCAGTGCATCTAACTACAATAAAGGTTAATAATAATAACACCAGAAATATACGGAACAAAGAGACAAAAAAGGAGTGTTTTCTTATGCCCCAATTTTAACTTTTTTTGCCCCAATTTTATTTTAAAGTCCTTTTAAGAGATATAGCTTATAAACTTGTCAAGCTGAGCTTAAGGTAACGATAAAACAAATGTTTGTCAAATTGAATTAGATTCAAACTAAATCATGCCAATTACTGTTTTTCTTATTTTTAAGAGATGTTTTCCGTAATTTACTCCCTTAATTGAGCGTAAATGTCTTCATTTCTCTTTTACCTACTTTAAATCATATTCATTATTATTTTTAGATACCATTAAACTAGTCAATTAGTCAGGAATGTTTGAGTGTACTTTATAATTTTAAGTTATAATTTTGAATTTTAGAATTAATGGCTACTGAGAGAACAATAGTGAAGTTTGGGGTTTTATGGAAGAACAATTGTACCATACAGCAGATATAAAATAAAACAGGAAGACATAAGGAAAATTTCTAGGAATATAATGTTTTACCTAAATAATATATCAGAAATATAATGCTTTACCTAAATAACTGATAATTCAGAAATAAAGTGTTTTACCTAAATAACTTATAATTCTCATAAAAGGACATGTCAGTTACCCAATATACAAAGCAGAAATGCCTCTGAAAAATGAAAACAAATTTTCAGAGGGTGAAGCAAATAACCAGAGATGGCCTATTCATTTAGCCATAACCTGGAAGATTTGGAACAGACAGTTTGGATTTATATCATTAGGGAGAGAAAGGGTTATCCTTCACAAAGGAAATAAGAACCAACATCTATCATTCTGATGAAAGGTTACGGGTTTGCATTAAAATATGTTTCATTCAAATATTATAACAAACGACCTATAAACTTTCAATTTTGAAATAACTTGCTATTGTTTAATACTAAAATAATTATTTGTCACCCCGTGTGTGTGTGTGTGTGTGTGTGTGTGTGTGTGCGTGTAAGTAACTCATTCGGCCCTGTAGCCACTTCTCTTTAATGTCTTTGTAAGATCTCAAATATTATTTTCCTGGAGGAGGTCATGACAGTGACTAGATTCCATTTCTAATATTATGATTGTGAAGTTATTTAAGAAATATGGTGGACAGGTTAAATGAATGATGGATTAAGGAGGGCACTTGTGATAAGCACTGGGTATTATATGCAAGTAATGAATCACTGAATTCAACTCCTGAAACCAATATTATACTATATGTTAACTAACTAGAATTTAAATAAAAACAAAAGAAACCCTCTAGTCCAAGGTCTTTTTCTTAGAAATTATATATTATCAATAATCTTCATAAGACCTAAAAATATGAAAAAGCATTTTTTACATAATATCAAAGCAGACATAAAATAAATGAGATTAAATGAAATTGAGAATTTATAACTGGAAAAAGGACAATAAAAAAACTTAACTTTTGAAAAAATCCTTAACTCATTTATCATGACAGGCTGAAAAAAGTCACTGAAATTAGTTTATAAAGTGACCTAAATTCTTCTACTGTAATTTGACAAGATTTCACTTATAATAAAATAATGACTTCAGTGATCAAATATTCCAGCGTCTGTTTTGACAGATAAGGAAAATGAGGTTAACAAAAATTAAGTAATATCGTCAATAAAAACAAAAGAAAGCAAATCTGGGCCACAGGTAAACGTGGGAACTAGAAAACAGATGATCTGTTGCAAAATACAGAACTTTCTGACTATATCACATTAGGATTCAAGTGTTTGGTTTGCTTTGGTTTCCAGGTCTTCATGAAGTGTTTTTGTTGTTTGTTTTTGTTTGTTTTAGGTTTTTGTTTTGAATAAGTTTGAGCTATTTCTAAAAGAAAAATGATATATTATGGAGATTAAAGGTAACTGTCTAATATTGTGAAGAAAACATCTTAGGCTCGATAATCAAAGGTGATCTTGATTTAAGTTCAAAATCAAATATTCATGTAGTGTGTTGTTCAGCCTCATAACTTTTCCTTTTAAATTTTGAGGACATTGCAAATATCTTGCCACTGGAAAATAGAAAAAAGTTTTGGTAATGTTTTACTGGCACCAAGTTATTTTAATATATAATCTATCATCTACTTACTGTGGTCATCAAAGTTACTTCTTACATTTCTTTCTAAATATATTACAACTTATAGTTCTAAAATGATAACATATTGTGATATTATTATCTTTTTTATTTACATAATTTAAGTGAAACAAAGTAATTTAAGCTAATTTTCTTTAAAAAAAGCTGCATATCCTATCTACATTGGAGATCAAAAACCTTTTAAAGAGTCATAATTTTATAAAGTATACAGTTTAAAAAATAATAAAACAAAATTCTTAGGCATTTCCTTAAATTATTGATAACCATACCATGATATAACTATACAAGACAGATTTATTTCAGCTCTAAAGAAATCATCACTTTTATTTCAAAGAAATAAAATTATTTGAGAATTTTATTGTCAAATTTCAATGGCAGCATCAAAACTTCTTATAGGTATTTCTAATATTATAGGCATTATCCATAATGTCTGCTATTAAATAAAAATAGGGAAAATGTGTTTTAAAGGAGCTGTAAAAGATATTTTTGACAACATCATATTAAATAGGAGAATGGTATTTCTTTCACAGACTAAAAAGTCTAAATTAATAAACATAGCTACATATATACATATATACATATGTAAGTATATATATATACACACACATATAATGTATGTATATATATATATATATATATATATACACACAGACACACATATACATGTGTGTATATGTACATGTATATTAGAAAACCTATTTTGCTTGGGTAGAGCTAATACAAATGGTAATGTCAGCAGTTGACAGTTAAAAGTTCTATGAGAGTGGGGCGCCTGGGTGGCTCAGTTGGTCGAGTGTCCAGCTTTGGCTCAGGTCATGATCTCACAGTTAGTGAGTTTGAGCCCTGAGTCTGGATCTGTGCTTGCAGCTCAGAGCCTGGAGCCAGCTTCCGATTCTGTGTCTCCCTCTTTCTCTGCCCCATCCCCACTCATGCTCTGTCTCTCTCTGCCTTAAAAATAAATAAAACATTAAATTTTTTTTAAAAAAAAATGTTCTATGAGAGAAAAACATGTAAAGTTTGGTTAAATCATTTGCAGAATCAATCATTCAATATATTTTTTTAAATCTTCAGTTTTATAAAAACAATGAGATTATGGTTATAATGTTTAATACGAATAAACATTAATTACTTATTAGAGGGTTATTAATAAGAAAAGTCCTTTGAAGTTATTTTTACGTGGGGTTAAGTTAGAACATATACACATGTATTCAAATAGTGAAAATGGCTAATAGTAATAGATCATTTCTTCAAGATATTTAGGTTCCAAACAGGTGTAAATTGAAAAAAGATGAGATGCACTTCATCTTATCCATACTCTTCTTCTGTTAATAAAAGTTGCTACAGGAACTTCAGTTATTGGAAATGCCACACAGACCTCATATTTTACATGTTCTGCACACTTCAAAGAATTTGGATTGCCTATGAAATATGAGTTTGTGAAAATCCAAATGGAGATTTGTACCCCAATAATAATTGACCTTAAAAACCCTTTCTGGCTCTCCTTCCAACACACTAAAGCATAGTTAGAAAACCACAGAAATAATAGCATAGACATATTATAATATGAATATAAATATAATCACCAATTGCTCATTTTAGCTCATTTAATGTTTTATGCACACCACAGTGCATATTAAAAATGTCATAAAAAACAGGTAGTGTGGTAGTAATAAATGTAAGACAACATGAATCATGAAAGCACAATGTATTGTAATGGATCAGTAAGGATCAAATGATGGAAAACCTAATAGAAGTTAAACCTATAAATAGCTGGGCTTCCTGCAGTGGAAGAAAATTAAGCACATAG
Source organism: Panthera tigris (assembly GCF_018350195.1). NCBI lineage: Eukaryota > Metazoa > Chordata > Mammalia > Carnivora > Felidae > Panthera > Panthera tigris. The sequence continues at coordinate 37,655,195 of NC_056668.1, read as the reverse complement.
CAATTAAAGAAGAGTGAAGACATTTAATTCGCATGGGGAGAAATAAGTGAACTTATCTCAGTGCAGTCACGAACAATAAGAGTATCAATATATTTTATTGTTCACAGACTAAAGAAGTGATTAATGACTACTATTGTTTTGTATGTATATATAGATATTAATATTTATGTATGTATTTTATCAAATGGCCGGCAAAAATTAAAATATAAGTCATAAATCAATAAATTCTTTTTAAAAAAATCAAACAACAAAATTACCTGTGAAAAATTAAATGATTTTCTTTTATTGTGTCATATGAAGTTACCCAAATGACACTAGTGTGATTTATGCCTAATTAATATATAATATTTATTGGGGGATATTGTTGCAATGTAAGCACAAACCAATAAAAGTCCCCAAATAAAAAATGCTATTAGCATTGTTGTCAACATGTAAGAAAGATAAATTAAGTTGTGAATAGTCACAGATAGAGGTTATATGACCATATAAGAAAGCATAACTAAAAGAAATCTCTTCTACAGAATGGAAATAGTCATTTTAAGATTGTTAAAAATTGTATACCAACAAATATTTAAAAATGTGAAGTGATACATAGATAATAAGTGTTTATAAAAATCCTAGGATATTTCAGAATACTATTGCTTCTGTAAATACTCGAGAATAATTATAAAATTATAACTTCTATGAATTAGGCCAATTTGTTTCAACATATGCATTGTGTTAAATACTAAAAAGGATAAGCATAAAAGAAAAGCAGTTTAATAAGTTATACCACTGACTGTATTGCGGTAACTAGGACAAGCTTGTGATCAGCAATGCAACCTGCCCCAAGACAAAAGACATCACACAGATGATGGGTCTACGATCTCTTTATAGCAGTAATGGGCCCTCAGACAATGCAAACAATCACTTCGGCAGATTACACTTTTAACCATATAAATACAGTATATGTGCTCTTAGAAGGCACCATTAAAAAAAAAAGTAAAATACAGGGCAGCACTATTATAAGAAATAGACATTAAGAAACATAGACATTAAAAAAACATAACAACAGAGTTAGATAATTCTCTTATGCTTATGTCATTTACACTGGATACATTTAATGCCAAAAATGGAGGTGTCCCTAAACAATACTTCCCAACTCAGTGTCTAAATGAATTAGAGGAAACAGCATGGTAGAGTCAAACGTATTTGGGTGGGAGTGCCCAGTTAATAAACTATCTGTATGTTTTTAGACAAGAAACCCAATCTCTTGGAGCTTTTATTTCCTCAGCTATAAAATGAAGATAATATATAGGCACAAGTTTGTCTCAACCTGTCTATCTTACTTACTTACATTTATCCCTAGTGCCAAACAGAGTGGCACAAATTATATGCTAAAATAAATTTTTCTTGGCTACAACCACTTATAATATTCCTGGTACATTGCTTTCCACTTTGCAGGCTGCGGTGTTAAGTCAACTTGTTAAACCTCCATTGTACACTGCATTGATCACAACTGTTATTATAAAACCATGTATTTAACATTGTTTTGTGTTCTTTAACCTTTAACTGGACATAAGTCCACGAGACCAAATTCATGTTGTTGTTTTTCTTTCTTCCAGTAACTCAGTAAATATATGTGCAGTGTGTAAAATAAGAACACAATATATTTGATTTTTTTTTCTTCAAGATTGAAAACAAAAAGAAACAAAAGGATTCTTACCAAGTTATTATGAGTATGAGAGTTTCCATAATTAACAACTGCCAATGGTTGTCCTAAAACATAGAAAAAGGTTTACTCTAGGCCCATTAAGATTTCCTTCTAGGGGCACCTGGGTGGCTCAGTTGGTTGAGTATCCAACTCTTGATTTCGTCCAGCTCAGGTTATGATCTCACAGTTCATGGGTTTGAGTCTGGCATCGGGCTAGGGATTCTCTCTCTCCCTCTCTCTCTGCCCCTCCCCTGCACATTCCCTCCACCCCCCCCCCCCCGTCTTTCAAAAATAAATAAGTAAACTTGAAAAAAAAGATTTCCTTCTTTACTTAAACTCACACAATGATTTAAAAACTATTTGTAACTTACTTTTATTTACAATCTAATTTGAGTCATTCATTCATTAGCAAACACTGAAGGACCTATTACCTACAAAGGAATTAAAGCAATATGGTCCTTGCCTACATCATGCCCACAAAATTTAGCAGGAAATTGAATCATCTGATTCTCAAAAAATACCTTGTGATATAATTAAGGCAGTATTTTTAGCTTCCGTGTACAGATTAGTGAACAAAAACTTAGAGATGTTTAAATGGCTTTTTCCAGATGATAATTAATAGGTGTCAAGGTCTTCTAAGAATAGGGTTTTTTCCACACACTGAGTTTTCCTATGCATTTTCATGTCTATTATCAACCAAAACAAGCCTTCATGTACTTCAAAATAAAAATCAATACACTGCTTTATTTTGTCTTTTCTAGGATAAATCATGTTATATCTGTAAAGCTCTTTATAAGTCTTCTATATGTTCTCAATTTTGCCAAATATTATTAAAGTTGAACTAGCCCCCTGATGAGTTACAATTTTAAAATATAAGCATCTTATAAATTATAATAAAATAAGTATTTGATTATGCTTTGAGTTGTAACTCATGACAAACTATGATGGAAGAGATACAGAAAACTAGTAGTCACTGTCATTTTAAAATCTGAATATACTGAACAAGCTATCAGAAAATTATAATTTATTTTTGTCAACACAGAAAAAAAAGCATGTACAGTGTGTTTGCCCATAGCAGTCAATGCATGAAGACACCTCATACTTTGGCACTCATTTTAAATCATGTTCAAAAACAACATGTTTAAAATGAAGGAAAGCTGTCATAAGGCAAGCTGGGGTAATAAGAGTTTGGCAATTAAAAAGCACCAGCACATTTACCAATCTGAATATTCAAGAACTGTAAATCATTAATCGTAAGTAAACCACCTGCTGGGGACACTCTAACCCAGTATAAAGATTTGCCATGTGTGTAATTGTCAGTTTCAGATTGAATTTTTATACAGAAAACAATAGTATTCAAGATTATTTGGGTGAAATTTGTATTAATTTTGAAAATAAAAATTATTGTATCCCTCGTTATACTTCAGATATTGAAATAGTCCTGTTTAAAATGACAATTGTTTTCATACCCGTTACATTTTTTATCAATTATTAAATAGCTCACTGTCATGTGATAAACCAATATTTAACCTTTTTTAAAAAACATTTTCTGCTGTTATCAAAAACAAAAATAAATCTGACTTGTTATAAGCCTAAGAGTTTTAGGCAGGCATACACTTGTCACTGATTTTTTAGCACATATATGTAAATGTATAGTCTACTTTGCTATAGACTGCAAGCAGTATTTTTTTTATTTTTTTAATATTTATTTTTGAAAGAGAGACAGAGCACAAGTAGGGGAGGAGCAGAGAGAGACAGACAGAATCCAAAGCAGGCTCCAGGCTCTGAGCTGTCAGCATATAGCCTGATTCAGGGCTTGAACTCCCAAACTGCACTGAGAGATCACGACCTGAGCCGAAGTCAGACGCTTAACTGACTGAACCACCCAGGTGTCCCGATTGCAAGTAGTATTTTTATGATAATTAGATACTTTTAACTCAGCTCTATGGACTGACAGTTTTCCAATCAGTTACAAAATGTGTGTGTATGTATGGATGTATGTGTGTGTGTGCGTGTGTGTGTGTGTGTGTGTGTGTGTGTGTGTGTGTGTGTTTGTGTTTCTGGTTGTTGTGGCTTATTTATATTGTCAAAAATTCATTACCTCTTTTTATGATGAAATGGCTAAAAACTCCTGGGTGGGAGTTAACCATTTGCAAAATTTAAAATAATTTCAATACAATAGAGGAAGACAATCTCCTTCCTCTTAATGCTTCATGCATCAAATCTAGTGTAAGCACTTCCCACATTACAGATCAGCAGTCTGCTGAGTGTTACAGAAGGCCACCACTGTTTCAGTATCCCACAAGTTAGTTTGGACCTTAGGTGGAGGACACAGAGTTTTACCATTCTCAAGCCAGACCCTTTGGGACTCAAAGAGACTAGATTCCCCAAAGCTTCTCATAGAGGTGGGGCAAGAAACTGAGATAGATAGGGGACATCATTTTGATTAATGAGCGGCAGGAGACTTGGAAAAGCCAAAACACAAATCTCTCCAACTGGAATCCACAGAAAGTAAGTGACTTTTACAATGCCATCAGCCTAGCTATGCAACTAAGATTTACCTTCCAAATTTATCTGCACAAAGGTTTTCCAATGTTTTCAGCATGTGCATTTGTGATACATGCCACACTTTGAGTACTTTTAACACTAAATCCATGCTCTAGTATGTTTCCCACTGTTTCTGAAAGTTTAGATTCCATCAAGAAGACTAGCAGGACTTGTTAAAAACGCAGAATCAGGGGTCTGCCTCTGTCCTTGAGATATTTTTATTTACATTTGATGATAGCAATGCAGGTAGTTCTCAGATGAAACTTCATGAAAATACGATATGGTGCCTCCTGGAAAGCTGGGATTGCATAGCTTCTTAAACTGTATCTCAAAGCTGCTGAGAGAATGGATTCCTAGGTAGCAAGCATGATGTTTCTCATGCATGAGGATTCCAAATGCTCCGTAACAGACATAGATTTCTTTCTGCCACAGCCTCTATGACATTCTAGCTTCCAAGTCATTTCATTTTGTCTCCTTATTTTTTTAATTCTTATTTCTACTGTTTATATTGTTCCTTCATCAACACGATAGTCAGACATAGGCATTTATTGTATTTAGGTCATCAGACAAAAACTTCTTTCTTTTTAAATCTTTAAAATCACCACTGTCATCACATTTGTCCTAGCAAACACCCATTTGCCTATTGGCTTTGCCCAGATTGATCATTCCCTGCAAACCCACCATACGTGTTCTTTTCTAAATGCATTTCTGAGCATGCTACCCTCTTACATAAAGTGTCTCATTAGTTTCCCAATGGTTCAGAATAAACTCACTAGTCTATAAACCTTTGGTATTCCATTCTCCTCTCTTGAGCCTTATTTTGTGAGATTCTGCTCTATAAATCTCTCTGGTCCAGACTCAGTGAAAATGTTCAAGTCCCTCCCACCTGGCATATTTCTGCATGCAACAGGACTTTACAGGTGCTCTTCTCCCTAGGAGCCTACTTTATGATAAACCTAGTACTTTCTTCTTTTGCCAACCAACCCATGCTCCAGATGTTAGTTCCTGAAATACTTCTACAGAGATTCTTCTCTGACTTCCCTACTGGGGTAAAGTCCCAATTTCACAAACTTCTCAACAGTACTTCATACAGCTGCAATTTTACATTTTTGGTGTAATTATTTGATTAGTATCTGTGTCCTCTGCTGTATTTTAGGTTCCACAGGGGCAGGGACAATGTCAACTTTTGCTTTCCAGAGCTTTCATAGCCAGTGTGTGGCACATTTTAAGGTGTTCAGTGGATGCATTTGTTGAATGTATGAGATGATAAGAAGATATTTTCTGTCCCTAGGGAACTGGGAATTATTCTATGGACAAGAAGGTGACAAATTTTGTAAGCTGGGCATGAGATAATCAGATCTGTGATGTAGGAAGATACATCACAGTAATTGGAGAACGCACTGTAGTGGGAAAAGACTGGAAGTGAGGAAAGAAGTCTGACAGCGACTGTAGCAGCCTGGGTTAGAAAGAGTAAGGGTCCTAACAAGGAAAGTAGCAATGGGATGGAGGGTTGTGGAGCAGGGATACTAGTGTTTGAGGGAAATGTAGGAATAATGGGAATCATGATAAGTTCATACCCTGAAACAAGGTGAATGAGATATCAGGACATTCTATCATGTAAAGAGAAGCAGATTTTGGAGAAAAGTAAAATTCTTGGTTAAAAACAGTGAGTTATCCATGCTAAACTTTGCCAATTATTATGAATATGGTCACTGCTCAAAATCTATCACCTCAGCATTAAAGTAGACATTGAAATGAGGAAAAGGAGATATCATACCCTTGATATCATCCTTCTTCTAACTATTCAGTTCAAAAAATTGGAGTCCTACAACTAATTTACAAAATCCTGTGAATCCTACAGAATATATCTCATCTCTTGTATTTTAATATCTGTTTGCCATATCAAGTTTCTTAGAAGTATAGCCATACCTCCTTATTTACACTGTCATTATTTCCGGAACCTCAAACCCTCCTTACTTTGACCATGAAAGGCTGCAGTGTCTCCCTTTCTCCATATAGTTTCTCTATCTCTTAATTTACTGCCTAACAATCCATCATTCATTATCCTGCCAGACTGTGTTCTTTAAATGCTGCTTTCATCTTAAAATAACTTGTAATTGTTCTCTGTTGTCTTACACATCTAAGTCAAATTTGGTCTTTTTACAGTCCTTAAAAAAAGACCTGTCTTAACTGTCTGTTCTACAACATGAACCTATAATAAGTTAAATCTATGGTTCCATGCTGGCCCCACTTTTCTCTCCTCCTCTTCTCTTGCTCCACGTCAGTGATATCAGCATGAGAAGTGCATGGTAAAAACCATAGCTTCCCATTTCCTTCACAAATATTTCCACCTTTTCCCATTTTACACCAGTCTCTACTTGTTCACTTTCTGAAACAGGTACACACTTATTCTGAAACTCTCTATCTGCATTCCCACTTGAAATCTCTTTGGGTTCCTTCCTACTCCTGCACTTCTTGGCAGCCCACATGGCATGTAACAAGGCATTTAGCACAAGCCACGTACTCAGTGTCTTCTCTTAGGGGTGACTAAGGAAGATAAGTGCTTGTGAATGCCTAAGGAGAACAACAACAACAACAACAACAACAACAACAACAAGTTGGTATTTCCCAAATGATTTCAATGTCAACAGGACACATAGAAATACACTACTGAGAATAACGGGAAGATGAGTGTTTTTACCAAATAATTGAATTCTAAAATTCAATTCTTTTGTTTAAAAATTGAGCAAGAAGCATTAGAATTTCCCAGCAAAGTACTACTTCAGATCTTGAAGATTCAATTTTGTGCATCATAATTGTGCCATCTAGTATACCCTGAAGTCGATTTGATGGGCCTCTAATTTCTGCTCTTATGCTCGACAATGTGATGTATTTTTCTCTTAGTATGAATGATTTATTATAAGTTGTCAATAAATATATCATTTTACAAGTAAAATTACATTTTATATGAACAATTGAGTTTATGAGACATTGTGACAACAAAGTTAGATGTGTTTTGTGTAGTTAGTGAAATATAGTTTCTTTGTCTTATTCTCTGTACAGAAGCAGCTCTTCCATAGCATGAATCTGCATATGGAGGCCTTCCAGAGATCACAAGTTTTCTGTTAGTTAAAATAAACTGCTCCAAAAATTAAGAAAACAGTATCTCTAATGACGAGGATTTGGGAAAAGTTAATCATTTAGGTTTTCTGAATTTAGTATGCCTTATACCTCAATAAGTCATGTAACATATTTATACATTCATTTATTCATTCACCCATTCATTCAACAGCTATTTGGATATATAGTGGAGTGTAAAACTGACAAAGTCTCTGCCCTTATTGTGCCTTTATTCAGAGCCATTGATTTTTTGAATGTTTATTTATTTATTTTGAGAGAGAGAAAGAGAGAGAACACAAGCAGAAAAGGGGCAGAGAGAGGGAGAGGGAGAATCCCAAGCACTCACTATGCTGTCAGTGCAGAGCTCAACATGGGGCTGTCTCAGGAAGCTTGAGATCATGACCTGAGCAGAAATGGAGAGTCGACTACTTAACCTACTGAGCCTCTGAGGCACCCCTAGAGCCATTGCTTTGTTATCAGATGCTATGATGTAATTAAACTACAACCTACTTAGATTGTATATATCACAAATATATCACTGTTGATGAATGACTCAAAAAAAAAAGGTATGAGCTATCTAAACGTATACGAATAAAAGAAAATGTGATACAGAGCAAGATTTTGCATTAGGTTATATAAAAAGAAAGTAATAGGTAACCCTAAAAGGATGTAACTTTACATAGCTATTAATTTTATAATGATAATTGTTAGCTTCCTGGCCAGTATCTGTTCTAAGGACTTCTATTTGTTTATATATGTGTTTGCCCACAAAATATCATTTACCTATACTGATAACAAAGCACAATAACCTATACAATTCTGTTTTCTAAAAGTAAAATTTGAAATAAAAAAAATAGTCACTACACATTTTATCTTTTTACATATCTGTATTTTGACTCTTTTTTAAAGATCAAATTAAATAAACACTAGGGATTTTATATGTATATGCTTGACTAATTAATTGGCGCAGTTACCAATCTCATTGCATTTATTAAGAAAACTTTATGAGAACAATAAATCCTAGTTCATCAGGGGAAATTAAAACTTATGGAAGTTAGTAAGAAATAATAATCACTGCATTCTACAAGTTGAAGATGGCAGCACATAAGAGGACACATTCCCTTGTTACATTCAATGATTCAGATTTGATGTACATTAATTTGCTCAATACTCTCCTACCACTTCTTTTCTCTGCCTTCTTTAAAAATGCCCTACTCAAAATTATCACCTTTTAAATTTCTGCAGGCATTGATTTTGTGTGAGTTTAGGGAATAATATAATTTCACGGGCAAATTTCACTTGTAATTTCCTTAATTCATTTTAAGTCCAAACCCAATACAGCCAAGGCATTCAAATACAACACATTGCATAAGGCAAAGAGTGTCAATTTCAACAGATGCATGTGCCTATTAGGTTTCTGGTTTAAGATGATTGAAAAGAGTAGTTACAGAACTTCACAGAAGTTAGAAAAAAAGATGTGGCGAAAGAAAACAAGAGATATTTTTTAAGGGAAAAAAATACATAATCACATAAAGAAAATAAAAACTTCAGCTTTAGAAGAGAACACACATCCTACTGAGAACTCTGTGGCAGACAGCCTCTAAAATGACCCTTAGTGTTCCTTGTCTTTGAATATTCCTCTGTTTTTGAGGGTGGTCGGGACCTAGAGACTGATTTCTAAAGAATACAATGTATAAAATAATAGGATGTCACTTCCAGGATTAGGTTACAAAATATTCTGCCTTTTGTCTTGCTCACTCTCTCTGGCTCTCTTTTGCTTTTGCTGAGGGAAACCAGCTGTTATGTGTGAACTGCCCAATAGAGAATTGAATCTCTGGACAATAGTCATGGAGGACCTGGTATGTGTCAACAGTCAAGTGACAGAGTGAGCTTGGACATGGACCTCATTTGAGCCTTGAGATGACTGCTACCCTAACCTACACCTTGATTGTACAGCTTTGGGAGAGCCTTTCAACCAGAGGTCCCAGCTAAATCTTGCCTAGATGCCTGACTCACAGAAATTATGAGAAAATAAATGTTTATCATTTTAAAAGGACCATCTTTTACTTTATTTATTCAGAGTTATGTGTGCCTATGCACATCCATGCATTTTCTGTTAAAATAGTAAGCTTCTGGAGGACAGGCAAAGTAGTATCTAACAAGTTTTGTACACTGTTTACTTCAGAACATAAGTGCATATCAATTATTTAATGTGTCCTCCTGATAGGCATAATAGATTTTTCTATCAAAATGAGCTACTGATTGGAACTTAAATTACTTAAATAATTATTTCAAACCCCTGATTCACTTTAACTTTTGATTATTGGGTATGCAAAATTACTTATTCAAGGTTCGGACTCCTTCCACTTGTCACTTAGAAAAAGAAAAGAAAAGAAAAAAAAACCTGCAACCTAAATTTGAGAAATGGAAAGTTGATACCAAATCCTCTGTAATCTGTCAGAGGAAAACAACTCCCTTTCAAGTCACAAAAAACCAAAAGCATGAAATGCCATTCTACATGGGTTCACTTACAGTTAATTCCATAAATTGTGATTAGTTTGAATATATGTAATATTAATAGCTAACTTTCTGCGTCAAAAGATTCAAACTTCAAAACCCTTGTCTATTTGCTCTTCATTTTTAAAATGCTTGCTTAAAAGATATTATATCAAGGGCTTTTCATGCTTAGAAAAAGACAGATAACCAAATGTAATCCTACAATAATATTTCTGCTCAAACTAGGTTACACTGATTGACATGTACAGGATATTTTTATGAGCAAACAAATATGAAAAAAAGAAATACACATATTGAATTTCAGATATTCTGAAAATAAAATGTCTAACTATATGAACTATATAACAGTATAATAAATCCCTGTACCTATACTACAGAAAACAATCAGCAGAAAATATCCTGAGCAAATACGTAATCATATCTTCATAAAATTATCATTCTCATATTTTAAAAAATATATTTTGTGTACTTATAATGAGTCAAAATCCACAACTGGAACTGATAAACTTATCTCGTTGATATATAGTAATTATGTGGTGACTTAAATATGTATTTCTGAAAAGGTTTATCAGCTATCAAAATGGTTTGTTCATGCATATAGCGTTTAGACAAAAACAACAAATAATTTGTTAAAATATGACAGCAAAGAAAAGTTATGCTGAAAATATCTTACAGATATGTGTCTTTCATAGGCTTCTGCTATAGAAATTAAATCATATCCAATAGAAATTATAATTAGCACTTAATGCCATTAACTAAATTATTTAACATATGAATTAATATTTCTAGGATCAAAATTGTAAGCATTGACATGTTTTGATATATCTCATTAAATTTTATAAGTTATTGAATCTAAACATCAATTGTAACTCACGTCACTGTTTTATGTACTTGTAAGAGAAAAATACCACCGATTAAACTCTGATACACTAGGGATTTTAAGATGCTTCACAATTCAGATATGTTAAAATATTTTTTAAAAGTGTATGTTATTTCAATGAAATATGACAATTACTTTATATAGCTATAAAATACTCTAACAAAGCTTAAAGGTCTGCAGAGATTTGATGAAGGAATATGTTTATGCTTTTTAAAGATCCACTAAAATTACTTTTTTCAACTACTATATTTTTTAGACAAGAGTTTCTATTTCTGTACTTCAAAAATCCACATTAGTTTTTAATGAACATCAATTACACTTCAATTTTTCATATTACTCATGAAAGAAAATAATTTAGACTCCTTTACAGAACTGCCAATTGCAATTTACCTTGGCTCTTTCAGGCAAAAGCAGGTTCATAAATCAGCAAGTTAAGCATTTACTAAATGACAAAGAAACAAAATTACAAATGAATAAAATAATTCAATATTTTCCTTCAAATAACACCTTTAATATAGTTTTAGTAAAGAGGTTCCTAAAACTTATGATGGGACATTTCTATTTTGGATCTGAGTTTTATTATTGGGAGAATTCTCAAAAAAAACATAAAAAATATTTTTGGAAAAATAATTGATGTTACATTGTTTTAAAATTTCAGTGAATAGAAAGTCTCTAACTATTGGGCAATCTTTAAAACAATAGCAGGTTAAATATTATCTTGGTGGCCTACAAAACATAGATATGATAGAATTTTTCTTCCCACTTCCTAAATCCTGCAATTTCATTACAAAGAAAGGCTGTATGTTTTAATAAGAAGAGCTGACTTTGGGTTCTGGGTTAGGACCCTGAACATCAGTTTCCTTAACTGTGAGATGTACATTCCATCATATTTTTTAAAAAAATTAAATAATGTGTATAAAGACTCTAGTTCAGTGCCTTCCATTTAATTGGTGTTCACTATAAAAGGAACTTGCATTATTTTACAAGAACATAAGGAGACACCTCATATAGTAACCATTCTACAAACACTAACACAATCACAATTTTTCAAAGTATATTAAAGCAAAAAAACTCACCTTCCTTAAATATATTCATAGAAATTATCTGTCGTTTTAGCTCTATACTATAAACACACAACTAAATACAAGTACATACATGTAATTTATCAGTTAGCCTAGTCAGCGTCCCTTAGGGGCCATTTCGTAGTATCTGAAGACATCTTTGATTGTCAGGACTGGGAGGGTCTAATACTGGCATCCAGTGTGTACAGACCATGGATACTGCTAACATCCTAAGGTGAATGAGAGTGTCTTCAATACAAGGAATATCCAGCCCCAAATCTTAATTGTGCTGTGGTTGAAAAGCATTGCCCTAAATGTTTCTGTGGGCAGCCATTCAACTATGTAAAGAAATAAATTATGATGAGTATAATGAAAGAGCATGCCTGAAGGTAAAAATGTTTCTACAGATTTTTCTTATTATGAAATTTGTTTTTAATTGAAGATTGTTTAAAAGCAGTTTGCACTCTCTCCTCCAGCCATCCGAGATGCTTCAAGGAAAGAAACCTAAGGAGAAAAAGGTGGTCCCAGCCCTTGCTGTCATGAAGAAGGTGGTCAGTCCTCTGTTTGAGAAAAGGCTCAAGAATTTTGGCACTGGACAGGACATCCAGCCCAAAAGGGGCCTCACCTGCTTTGCCAAATGGCCCCACTACATCTGGCTTCAGAAGCAAAGGGATATTCTCTATAAAGGTCTAAAAGTGCCTCCCATGATTAACCAGTTCACCCAGGCCTGGACCACAAAATAGCCACTCAGATGCTTAAGCTGGCTCACAAATACAGACCAGAGACAAAGCAAGAGAACAAGCAGAGACTGTTGGCTTGGGCTGAGAAGAAAACTCTTGGCAAAGGGGATGTCCCCACTAAGAGACTGCCTGTCCTTCAAGCTGAGGTTAATACTGTCACCACCTTGGTGGAAAATAAGAAGGCTCAGCTGGAAGTGATTGCACATGATGTAGATCCCATTGAGCTGGTTGTCTTCCTGCCTGCCTTGTGTAGTAAAATGAGGGTTCCCTACTGTTTTATCATCTAGAAGGACAGGCCAGGGGCATCTGGACCACTGGAAGGCTGCACCACTGTTGCCTTCACACAGGTTAACTCAGAAGACAAAGGAGCTCTGGCTAGGCTGGTGGAAACCATCAAGACCAATGACACTGACAGATATGATGAGATCTGCTTTCACCTGGGAGGCAACATTCTGGGTCCAAAGTCGGTGCCTCACATTGCCAAGTTGGAAAAGGCAAAGGCTAAAGAATTGGTCACCAAACCGAACTAAGTGTACACTGTTGATTTTTCTGTACGTAGAAGTAATAAAAAATTCTCTTTCACAAAAAATGGTGGGGGTTGCTAATGTCATAATGTTATCTGCTTGTTAGTCTCTGAACTTTAGATTGTGTGGTATTGTATATTTTCTTTTCAAAATCTAGTTTGTGACCAGTCCCACCATTCCACGATTGCTCTGCAAGGCAATTTTAAGCTCTTTCCTAGATGTTCCAAGATGATAATTTCAGTGGATTTGTCTCATTTCCCAGTCTCAAAGGGAAAGAGAAAAAAATAATATTCATAACAAATCTAAGGATTTATCAGATGTCAGCAACTGCCACCTCCTTCTATTCTAGTTTAAAATACTTTTTAAAATCTTCTTTATTGCCAGCAACTATGTCCCTGCAACCATATTCTAATGCCTGTGTCGTATCAAATCCCTTCTGATGCATACTGTCTTACCATAGTAGGACCTTCTACCTATAAATGCCACATAGATCAAGCTAAATTGCCATACCACCTTCCTTCTAAAAGCTCCAGAATGACTTCTGTGGCTGAAGAATAATCAATTACTTACTCAATTCAATTCAACAAATATTTATTAAGCATCCATTCATTTTTGTGTTTTCTCCCCTTGAGGGCTGCTGTCCTTAAGAGCAGCTGGAAGCAAATGGCTTCCATTTATTAAAGACTTTTATTTTAAAGATGCTTAAGTGCAGTTCACAGCTCTTCAACTGCTCTTACCAAATCCTCAGAGGCTCCATTGTGGAGGAAATTCATGTTTTATCATACAGAAACAAGAGTAATGTGTTCCATTTTCATTTGGTCAAGAAAACATCAGCATTATAACTAGGGGAGGGATGTACAGAGTAGACATGGCATGTCTAAATATGTCATATATTACTATTATAAATAAGCTTATATACTCATTGATAATGTGAATTTATCTTTCCAAATGTTATATATGTTAACTGTTATGCTGCATATTATAAGAAAAAACGCTTTATTTTGTTTATATTTTAATTACTCCTGATTTATATCAAGGTTTAGATAATACAAAAGACTGTTGAGTGTTTTGGATAAGATATGCTTCTATTTCCAATAAGGACCATCATATTTTCCCTTTTTCTCCTGAGGAGCACCAAGAGTAGTTGGATGCCAATCTTAAAATAAATATTCTTTATTTGGATCAATATATAGATGATTCCTTCCAAGAACATTAGTCACAGTACTGCTGGGAACTGTCTCCAGATTTATCCCAGCCAAAAAAAAAAAAAAAAAAAAGATAGAGCATCTTCTCTAGAGAACCCTTGTGGGTTCTTTTCTCCCACCTTGGAGTTCAGAAGTCTACTCCCACTACATTCTCTTGGGGATGTCAAAAATAGTACCCTATCTGTCATCTGTCTTGGAGCCAGGGCTATGTTTCTCTTATAGGAGACTTACAGCTTCAGCATTCAGTAAGGTCGTTTCAAAGTCAATGTGCTGAGTCTGTCAGAGGCTACTACTGAAGACACCACCAGAGCACTTGTTTTCCCTTGGTTTAAACCATCAAAGTTCTGAGTAGAACTTATCCACCTAGTAGTGAAGAACTGCAGTCTAGGATGTTTATCTTTACTTACCTAATCTTTGATACTCTTCATAAACTTAAAAATAAGGGTTTATTACAACCACCAATGATACACTTATTGCCCACACAATATACTTCATTTTTTTTACAGCAATGGTATTAAAATCTCTTACCAATCTGATTTTAACTGAGTTCTCTAGATGTTTTCCTCTCCTGGGTGCTTGTAAGAAATTATTTTATGTTCTGGTTTTTTTTGAGCATGGTCTTCTTTACACTACACTTTTGATGTTATGTCTCAAATACCTTTTAAAATTAGTATTTTTCTAACAAGAGGAACTATATGTACCACCATAGTGCCTAAGACTACAATTTGTACACAGTAGAAATTTAACAATGTTTGAGGAACTGGAAATAAGCAAAATGAAAGAAAACACAGTGGTATATTTTCATTATAAAAAGGGAAAAAACAATCAAATAAAGTATTGACTCATTTCTCAGCCCTGAAAGGCTATCTGTAGTTCAAGGAATGATGGCATTAGGACAACTATTCTTTTTGAATTATCCCACTGACCAAAAGACTTACCTACACCTGCATTTCTTTCCAAACTAACTGGCTTCTTAACCATTAGGAAACATGTTCACAAATCCATTGAAACTCTTGTACCAAAGGTCATTTAGAGTCTCCCCCAAATCTAAATATCTTATTTCTTATCTTTATCAATGTCCCTGCTGATGTTTGCCTCTCACACATACATCTTAAACCATTTCCATTACAAGACTTCGCGTCTTCTAAAATTCAGGTCTCACTAAGTAAATGTTTATTGACTGCATTGAGTTGTAATATCCTCTTACTATATTATCACTGTCACAATAATAAGAAAAATACCCCATTCCTTATTTTAAAACTGTGTTCTGAAAATTGGGCCTTACATTATAGATTTCACAATCTATAGAGCATAAGGTAGTATTAAAATCAAATAAGTAAATATTACTCTTTTCATAAAGCACAATATATTTCAACTTTTTATGAAATAGTAAAATTTATGAAGAGATTGTTTTCTTATCTTCAAATCTAAACATACACAAAATAGCCATTAATTCAAATAGCTGTCTCAGCAGAAAGAGCTTTTTGAAGGCACTTGTGGGATTGGGCTAATCATCAGCAAGTTAGAAAGTGTCTCAGGAATGGAAATTACTGTGCATCTGGCTTCTCCCAGAAATCAGCTACATAATACATTGAAATGGAACATATTGCCTGTTAATTTTTTTTCTTTGTGAAATCTTTAAATAAATTTGGAGAAGATATTACCCTATCATGCTTTCTCATAAGATAATATTTCAGGACCACAACTACAAACAAGAACAACAGAATGTATTACACAAACATGCTCTATTTTTATCTTTGTTGGCATTAATAATCACATGCAGCATTCATTTATAGAAGTGAATTTTTCATGGAAAATAATAAAAGTGTGTTCATGGTTCAGTAAGTGAATTTTGGATGTATAACCACACTTGACAGATTTTAGCCTCTAATGCCTTAATCCTTCCCCAGCATCACTGATGCAATCTCTGAAAAGCTAAGTATTAATTTGAGAGTATCATTTTTGTTTACATCATCTGGAAAGGAGGATTCAGAGCGCATCTTGTGTAAATTGCAATTATACATAGCATACTTTTTAGAGCCATTTTCATATAACATTTTACATAATTTAATTGTATTCACTTGATTTGGGGGGGCATGGGAATTAATGATACATTCTAAACATGATTCACTACAATTAAAATAAAGCAACTTGACTTTTAAACAGCAATAAAATACTTATAAAACTTATCAGGGAAAGATAAATTTCCATTGCAGATTAAAAATGAGAGCTTTACAAGAAAATAATGAAAGAATTAGGATTTCTAAAGCATTTAACTAAAAACTATTGGTATTTTTAATCCATCATTTTAAATTTATTTTGACATAATTTTTGTTTTGCAAAAGAGACGCAGTGACAGTATAGAGGGTTCCATATATCCTTATCCCAGTTTCCCCTAATGTTAGATCTTATAGACTTATAGTATATTAAGAATTAATATTTTATGTTCTTGGGTCCAAGCCAAGAAATCATGTTGCATTTATTTATCATCTCTCTTTAGTCTCTTAAAATCTGTGATTCCTTGCCATTGACACTTTTGAGGAGTAATGGTTAGGTATTTTGTAGAATGCCCCTCAACATAGGATTGCCTAATGTTTTCTCATGATTAGATGGGGTTATGGATTTTAAGGTAGAATACTAAAAGGAGAAATTACTTTCCTATCATATCATATTATTGGGTACAGATAACAAGGTAGCATTACTGATTAATTTGGATGTCTTGATTAAGGTAGTATCTGCCAGGTTTCTCCGGCATTTTTCTCTTTCTAGATTCTGTTGGAAGTGAGCCACTAAATCCAGCCCTCACTGAAGAGGAGAATTAAGCTTCTCATCCTGAAGGAAGTAGTTTCAAAGAATTGTGGTTATATGCTATAAACACTACAATCAGTAAGTATTTTGGGGGAGACCCATGAAGCTATGTATATATCTTATTTCTCCTTATAAATTTGCCATTAATTTAGCCTTTACCATTTTATTTCCTATTAATATTGATATATTATCTACATAAGAATATATATTTGCATATGTGATATGTATTATTTAATATGTATGACATTTAAAAAATAAATAGACATTTTAAAAACATATAAAGTGTTTATATACTTTCAAATTAAAAGTACATATATATGTTTTTAATTCTTCTCTTAGACATTTGATTTATATCATCTTATCCCCATATCTCCTATAGAATTCCTATGGGGAAATTGTGGGCAATGCTATATATATATATATATATATATATATATATATATATATATATATATATATATGGGATAGGATAAGAAAGGGAAGCATTCTTAAAGAAATCAATGGGAATTTTTTTCTGTTGATAAACTTCTTGATATCTCTACAAAAGTTTAAGAAAATAGTGAATAATTAGGAAATGCAAATTTTCCCACCGAGGGACTTCAAACAGTCTGCACTAAATTTACACTAAATATTCCCTTATTCATTGAGAGAACTTCCCCAAGGTTTTTCAAAGGTGTGATACCTTGACATTTAATTTTCAATTTCTATGCTATCCACTCTGAAAGAATTTCATTAACTCTTCAGGTATATTACCCTCTCCAAAGTAACTCCCTCTCTTTTAACTCTCTCTAACTCTTCTACTTGTAGAACATATTATCTTATTTATTATTTTTTTTCATCTCAATGAAAGATAAGCTCCAGAAGATGGATGGATCTTATCCATATTTTTTATACTCATTTGCCAACATGGAGGCAGCATCTCCCATTTAGTTGCCTTCTGATAGGTTTTTATTAATTAATTGAACAAATGAATTTTAGAACCATGATATGTGTTTTTATGGAGAATATTTTTTAAATTCAGTTGTATTTTATTCTTATAAATATCAATTTATTTGACTTTTTAAGTGGCTGTGGCATGCTCATTTGTATGCATATTCTACTTTGCCTTCATAAAATTATCATCAGCTTATTCCTATATTATCAATCATTTTTTTCCACTAGAGTTGCTGCATTCATTTAAGACTTCAAATAAGTTTTTAGTCTATTTTTTTCAGTTATTTTGCATCTTATGTACAAATTTATCAGAAATGAATCATAAAGCCTCTTTTTTGTCACTACGTAGTTCCATGAAAGTTTTCTATCACATACTCTTTTAAGCACTAATAACTTACACCCTGGAAGTAATAGTATCACATGGTTCCTAAGGATTTGTCACTATCTCAGCTAAAATCTTCTGGGTTACATTTCAAGAAGTATTGGATAATACATAAAAAGGTGATTAACATCAGAAGAAACAGCACTATACATTTGAAGCCTAAATTGTATTCTCATTCTTTAAAAAAAAAAAAGTTTACTTTTATTTAATTTATTTTATATTTATTTATATTTATTTTATTTATATTATTTTACTATTAATTTTAAGAAAAAGAGAGCATGAGCAAGGGAGGGGCAGAGAGAGAAGGAGATAATTGCAAGGGTGCCCCTGTATTCTCGTTCCTTACTCTTAATCAGGACATTTTACATTTACCAGTTCCTAAAATTTTTATACAGATATTGTCCAATGTTGGTCTTTTGAGTCTCTCGGTTTTTAGACATCATGTTTGTCATGATCTCAATTGATTGGTCAGTCTCTCTCTCTCCCTCTCTCTCTGCCTCATAGATTTTAGTCCAGTCCAGTCTCTCCCCAAACTGTGTCATTTGAGGAGTGCTTTCTAATAGTACATAAAAATCCTGTAGAACTTTGTGAATTATCAACAGCAATAGTGAAAACTAAACATTTAAATTCAGAGAAAAATTATATCTAACTATTTAGAAGTGGACAAGTGAGAGAAGGTAGGGTAGGTTCTTTTTCCTTTATTCAGCTTGAAAAAACTTTTCTAATTCTATGCTTCCTTTAGGTATCAAAAGTTGTCTTCTCAGTGAGGTATATAATAAACTTAATGCTATATAACATACTCTATATTGTACTCATATTTTTCTGCCTGCCCAGCTAGATAGAATATAAGATAAAAAAAATATTTTACCAAGTATGGTAATGTAATACCAACAAATTATTTCTTATGTACTTTTCTGTGTTTTAAACCTGTATGTTGTACATTTCATATCCCTAGTTCCCATAATACTGCTTTTGCATGGAGTAGGTGCTAGGAAATATTTTTAGGACCATAAATGTGAATAAAGTACTAAAGTAATTCTCTCAAATGAAAGAAGCTGAATTTGTACAATTTGTCATTTTAACATCCTATTACATGACAAAGATAATCTAAACATAAGCACTAAGATAGCTGGTTTGGTATTATATATACAAAATATAAATCAAATTTACTTTTGGGTTTTAGGTGGTATTATATACATTTGATCATTCAGTGTTAATTTCATATATTTGACCATATATTGTCCATTTGGTGTCACTTTTGTTTTCTTTTTTTTTTTAAGTTTATATATTTATTTTGAGAGAGAGAGAGAGAGAGAGAGAGAGAGAGCGCATGCATATGCACACAAGTGGGGAAGGGGCAGAGAGAGAGGGAGAGAAAGAATAGCAAACAGGCTCCACGCTCAGCACAGAGCCTGAAACAGGGCTCAATCTCGCTACCATAAGATCATGACTTGAACTGATATCAAGGGTCAGATGCTTAACCAACTGAGCCACCTAGGTGCCCCGTTCTGGTGTCAATTCTAGGCATATGTGGAAGGAATCTATCCAAAAACCATCTTTTAATCTCTTCAGTACATAGATTTGAAATAGATAGTAACTCACTCTAAATATTTTATACTACTCATAATTTATTACAAAGAAGTACTATCCTAATATGGCCCCGATACTATATATTCAGAGGCACTTAGATTGCATTCATGTTTTTAAAACGTTTAATGCTACATTTAATGCATATATGGAAGGAAAATAACTGCTCTCTACATTTATTTATAATATCTCCTAGTGTTACATAAAATTGTTATGCAGATAGTAGCTGCCTATATATGGGATTATATACTTATATACTATTATACACTTACATACTTATTTCTCAACATGAGTACAGGCAAACTTTTTGCATTTCTAATATTAAATCTCTAATCAAGATCACACTAAAACAAAACAGTTTGAAAGTAAATGGCCACCCACTCATACACATACAGGAGAATCTAGCTCCCCTATACCAGGAATAGTTAATGGGGTATTTCTCCCCAGTAGTTTTTGACTATCACTTTGCACATGGAATAACTGAAAAAAAAATATTGTATATATACAAGTGAGTCACAATAGATGAACAAGTATTCTTGTTATGTTAAAATTTTAGACAGTTATTATTTCCTAGGACTTGCTAGGCCTAAGTAGGATAGACAGACTATTGCTATGGAAAGATAAGGATCCCATACCATCCTGTATGTACATGTTCTCTCATGGCCAAAGTTCAGGTGGCCACAGCTTTATGTCTGCAGAGCCTCATTAATGGTCAGTAGGATTTGGGTTTCAAAAACATACATTCATGCTTATGTTTAATATCAAAGATTGCTGTTCAGGTTTGCTTCTCTGTGCAAGGTGGCATCTCATCACTTCATATTCATTTGGTCTCAGAACTGAAATCCTGTCAACTCCAGTGCTACATGCGTATCTAAGGTAGAAAATAATTTTCCCAGCTTTATCTTTTGTGATAGTTTCATCAAACAGATATCAAAAGCCTACAGAGCATTAGTCAGGGACAGGGTGATTAGTTTCTCTCTTTATGGATGGGTAATTAATATAAAAAGGATGGAAAAAATCCTTAATCCCATTACACTTGATCCATCATTTAGCAATGCTTTTTGACTCTTCAAGGTAAAATCTGCATGTGAATTTCCCCAAAGCAATCAAGTCGTCAGTTTCATAAAATTATAAAACCCCACAGCAAACTGCACATCACTGATAGAAAAAAGTGAGGTTTCTGACATTCATCTTAGAGTATCTCATTGAATAAAACTGTTTCAAAGATATCGCTTTTAAAATTATTCCTAATAGAATTGACCTAATTTTGCCTTAGCTTATACAATCCAAGGATAAAGGCAATACCTGCATAACAGAAAACATAGTATATCAAAAGAAGTCTAGATATAAATCTACAGATCATCTTTATGAGTTGGAAAAGGGTTATGGTTCATAGTGATTGTAGTATTACAAAGTGACAAGGCAACCTATTGCATGATAAAGACAAGCCTTTCTCAGAATACTCAAGATAACTTTTCAAAACCTATTAAATGAATCTATCAAAATTTTGCATTGGTCTAATCCATAGTTTTAAATATCATTGATTTGTTCTCTTGACTATTTCAATTTTCTAATGGTCCATGTATCATAATATTAGGCTATGACTCAGATCAACTATTGTATCATTTATACAAATTGTTAGATGTGACACACGCAGAAGTGCACACACACACACACACACTTTTATCAGAATTTCCTTTACCTTCATTACTCTGCTCTTTGTATTATTTCATTTTCCACTGGAATAAATAATCATCTCTCTTTTTAATTGAGGTAATATATACAGAAATTAAAATTTACCATTTTAACAATTTTAAGTGACATTAAGCACCCTCATTCTAGAACTTCATATTCCCCTACTGAAACTCTGTACTCTTTAAACATTAATTGCCCATTTCTCCCTCCCCTCAGCTCTTGGTAACTGCCATTCTACTTTCTCCTCCTAACAATATGACTACTCTAGAAACTTCATATAAGAGGAACCTCATATAAGAGGTTCTTTTGTGAGTGGCTTATTTCTCTTGGCATATCTCCAAGGTTCAGTCCTTGAATTTTATTTATGTACCACATTTACTTAGAAATTAATGGACACTTGGGTTGCCTCTACCTTTTGGCTATTGTAAGTAATGCTGCTATGAAAATGGGCATATGCACATCTTTTGAGTCTCTGCTTTTGCTTCTTTTGGGTATCGACCTTAAAGTGGAAGTGCTAGATCATATGGCAATTCTACCTTGAACTTTTTGAGGTAATTCTGTATCATTTTCTACAGTGATAAATTTGGAAAATTTTCCTTCGCATTATGTTTACACAGAATCAACGATAACTGTAAAATATTCCAAATTTCTTAATGTCAATACCGAAATTTAGTAAGCTTAAAAGAGCAGATAAATTTTATAGCAAATTTTAATATTTATATTAAGTAAAGAGTAATTAAAAGGCAAAATACAGAATATTAGTTCAATTCAATGCAGCTGTTTAGTTCTCTTATGTTCACCTTCATGTCCGTATTTCAGTGCTTAAAAAAAAGGTCAATGAAGAAATGAGCCAGCTGGTGTTAAGAAACCAACAGAAATTGTCTTATGGGGAAAACCAAACCCACATTAATACAGTGGGAAAAATAAACAGTTATCCATCAAACACTGCATCTTATTTTTCTGAGGCTTTCTAGCTAGAAAACAAATACATAAACAAAGGATTATAACCTGACCATTTACCCCATTCATATGTCATTTTCACTTTTCTTTATATATAGATAGATAGACATAGAAATTTATTTTAAATATATATATTTAAAATATATATATATATATAAGAAACAGAGAGCACTGTATATATACATATATATTATTATATATAATGTATAATATTATATATTAGAAAGAGATATTATATATGTAATATAATATTATATATATGAGATATATATTTAAAAAAAATATATATATATATATATATTAGAAAGAGAGAGAGCACTGGGGAGAGGGACAGAGAGAGACAGAAAAGAGAGACAGAGACAGAGATAGAATCCCAAGCAGGCACCGCGCTCAGTGTAGAGCCCTACACAGGGCTCAATTCCACAGCCCCAGAATCATGACCTGAGCCGTAATCAAGAGTCAGATGCTCAACCAAGCCACCCACGCACTGCTATACTTCTCACTTTCTAAAAGGGCATGATAGGAGTCCTCAAGTATTTGAAGGTCTGTTATATTAAAGAAGAACTACAGTCCTGTGTTTCTCAAAAAACAAAGAGCCAATGTTTAGAAGTTGAAATGAAGCAACTTCCAGCTCAGTTTAATAATAAACTTTCTAATCCAGAGACCTGCACAAAATGAGATGGACCGCTTTGGAAAGGAGTCAGCTCATTGTCCAATTTCAAGAATAAACAAAAGAGTAAGACACCAAAAGCATCACAAAAGGTGTTTCCAACCGGTAGGTTGAAATAGATGACCTCCTGAGTTCCTTAAAATTCCTGTGTTTCTCTTATTCTAAGGCTGTCCTAAATATCATGTGGAATATAAAAAAGACAAAGTTTTAGCCTAAGGACCAAGCAGTCCAAGTCATACGTAAACAAAATGATTGCTAACAGCAACACAACTAAGACACATAGTTATATATGCTACATACAAAAGAATCAGGCATTATTTGGGAAGAAATTGGTTTTAAGAACAGACATTTGCCCGTGGCTTCAGCCTTAAAGATTGAATTGTTCACATAACTGCAGGGCTCAAATACCTCATTTCTTTATGCTTCAATGACTTTTCTTTAAATAAAATTAAATTCCTTACTTACTCTTTAAAAATGTCTTATCATTTTTTATTTGTGAAATGCCAGATATATTTGTACATGTGTATACGATAGTCCAGAAATTTATCAAATTGTCAGTCACTCAATAAAAAATGATGACTCAACATTCTAAAATGTCAGAATGACATATTGGTCAAGAGAAAACTCAAGAATCTTTAGCAGAAAGACTGAATTAAATGAGTCAGTAACACTTAGATCAGAAAAGAAAGAAACTTGCTCAAAACTAAAACATCTCATATTGTTGCATAAATGAGTTGAAATTATTAGTCATATTTTACAATTACAAGAAATCCTTTGTTTTGAAGAGTTTTGAGTTGTTTTACAAAATGGTCTTAGAAATCTTTTACGTAATTGTAAAGTAACATTGTCTCTTTTCTATTCCACATTCATCCTGTGATTTGTCAATCCCTGTCTATTCAATTTCTGAAGTGCAGGTATATGTATAATATATACACATATCATACATGTGTATTACATGTATATGTGTAAATATATGTATTTCAGGGGTTGAAAGGTTCAGAGGTTGAATATATATTATTGTTATTAATATGTTATACACATTTACACACATGCATTTATATAAATCTGTGTAGTATTTCATCCTCGCTGCCATTGTCCTAGTTGAGATCTTCCACCTCCTCACACACACAGCCACCATTAGAAGCAGCCACAGAGTTTCTTTCTAAGCAGCAATTGTAGGTGCAGATGATTATGCAGATCTATCCTTTAAAACATTCAGCGTGTAGGGGCGCCTGGGTGGCTCAGTCTGTTAAGCATCCGACATAGGCTCAGGTCATGATCTCATGGCTGGTGAGTTCCAGTCCCGCATCAGGCTCTGTGCTGACAGCTCAGAGCCTGGAGCCTGCTTTGGATTCTGTGTCTCCCTCTCTCTGTGCCACTCTCCTGCTCATGCTCTCTCTCTCTCTCTCTCTCTCTCTCTCTCTCTCTCTCTCTCTCTCTCTCTCTCTCTCCTTCAAAATAAATAAATACTGGGGGAAAAAAAACATTCAATGTGTACCATTGCCTAGAAAATAAAATTCAAACTTCTTACCCTTGTCTTAAAAGTCTCTCACAATTTAGTTCCACAATATTTTTCTTTACTCCACATACAATCACACTACCAACACAAGCTTTACTCCACCTAGATTCTTCTTACCACTTCTACCAATCAATGTCCTATCACCTCAAAATCTAAATGCCATCTTAAACACTTTGTATTTAGGGAAATTATCTCTGGGCTCACCTACAATAATCATTCCTCTTTGAATTCTATAAATTTTATTTACTTTATCAAAATAGTTGTTTTTCTAATGTCTTTACATTGGATACTTAGTATCTCAAGGAGGACTCTATTCTTAGTTTTTGTGTCCCCTTATTTTCTTTATATTACTTTGCTAGTAAGTAATCACAAATATGTGTTGAATTGAATTGAATTCTCTTTTTACAACTTAAGAAACAAAAGTGGAGACCGTTAAAAAGTCTTGCAGAAGATTAGACTGGGCATTACTGAGAGATTCTAAGAATAGAAACGGGGCTCACCCATGACTGCAGTCTGGTGATCTTCCCATTAGAAAATATTCATCCCCAGGTAACCTAATTTTTTTTGACAGCAGGCAATGCTGTAGTACAAAAATAATTACTTAAAGGTACAGTAATATGGAACTAATTTAATAGGATAATGCATTTACCTTTAGTTTTTATTTAGATTTTTATAAATTGAACAAGAAAGTACAAGATAAATATTGCTAGTTTAAAAGTCAAGCTTATTATACAATATCAGCTTTAAGTATATAATCTTTTTGGAGTATAAATTTGGACAAACCATGAGGTTTTAGAGACACAAAAGTAAATCCAGTATTGTATATCATGCAATTGCTGCTTGAGACTCTATATCACACCATGAGGTTTTCCTATAATTTCAAGTGTTTTACTTGAAATTATATTTCAATGTTTAAGTAAAATATTCATATTTGTGTTAAATTTTTGTTAAAATAATAAAAAGATATAACCATACATGCAGAATCTTTTAATCCTTAAATCTATTGATAAGAATGGCTCTTTACATGAGGCTGCCTAGGAATGAATAAGAACCAAATATAGATGATTAATCCGAGTTCCACCTCTACAGTTATGTGTCAATAAGCAAGTAGATAAACCTTTCTGTGTCTCATCTCTATAATAAGGATTACAATGCTTACTTCGGTGGAAGGTCATAAGGATTATTTAGTGTCTATAAAGCGCTTTAAATGAGAAAAGCTATTTTTGACTGCATATATGTATAAAGATACCCATTATTCTATTCCTATGAAATTTGTCATTCTATCATGTTGTGCTAGATAACAAGAAGCCCTTAAAAATACAACACATATGAAGAACAATATTCCATTTTTAATAGAAAAATCTCTGCAACCTTGTAGCTTTTAATTATCATGAAGCCAGTAGTCACTCTCAAAAACTTTCCAGACTCAATATATTTCAGTGATGTTGGCTGATTTATTTTGGACCACATTTTGAGACTATTCAAGTTAAGAATTAGGGTGTAAAGCACCTAATGTGTCTATATAGACTCAAGGAGCCATTCAACAATATAGTGGAAGATGGCAAGCATAATTTTGTTTGAAAGAAAAAAAACTGTAACCTTAGCTTATTAGCTTCACAAATGTTTGCCAACATATTTTATGTGTATTTTTTAAAAGACCATTGAAAAAAAAAATAGTTCAGGGACCAAAACCTTGTCATCTAAGGTCCCCACTCTAGAAAGCTGGCTTGGTCTAAGCATAAAAATTTGATTATCCAGAGAAATGAATTTTCTGCTCAGAAGGTCCAGGCTTTCGAAACTTGAGTAAAACAGGCATATTGTTTACCAAATTATAGCAGGTTTATTAACTCTTATGGTCTTGGTAGCAGGAAATAGCATTAAAATTCAACTCTGTTATATAAAGACACTTAGACAAAACTTGTGATTAAACACTCAACTTGTTCATGTAAATGGGATTAGTGAGAAATGCCCAAGCCAAGATTTTTTTTCTCTAAAAGCACATCTGGGTCAGTTCCATCCAACATAAGGGCAAACAAATATACCAAGCCTCAAAGTTCAGCACTGCAGAGAAAGGGCACAAAGCATTTCCCCTATTTTTTTTTTTTTAACCGATGTTATCAATCTACCATCAGATACATTGAAAAGTCACAATGTTTTATCAAGGACACATGTAATTTTCTGCAGCGTAACTTACTATCAAAGGCTTCTTCAGGGTAAGGTGTTTGTAAAATTTACTCCTAGGTAAATAAATAATTTGACCCATGCATGGAGATGTTGGAAGGATGCCAATACAATAGCAGAGCAGAGCTAAAAATGTTGTTTTAATTTTAAATTTAATTTAAAAATGTTGTTTAATTTAACTTTAATTTAAAGTAGTCAGTCTTGAACTACTTTCTCTGACAGTAGTTAGATGGTAGGGCCATTTTTCTTTTGAGGGTTCTTAGTCTCTGACAATGATACTATATCATCAGCACAGGAGAAAACATCTTTTGAGTTCTCTATGGCAAAGAAATATAATTTGCTCAATACTTTCTGTGAATGAATAATACTGACAAAAAGAAAAAGTTTCCACGATAAAATAGTACTATTATAGTCTTACTTGATGAACTGTTTTCTCAATACACTGAAAATCATTATATGTTTTTCGCAATCTTATTTCAAAATTCTTTTGGTGGTTTTCACAGAAAAATATGAATAGTGAGACGTTTTACTTCCTACAGGGAAATCATCTTTCATCATCTTACATTATAATCCTTACAAAAAGTGATAAAAGGTTAAGTTTCAAAACGTTATTTTGTCTATGTAAAAATTATTTTTCAGATAATACATTTAATTTAGTATGAGGATTGAACTAAGAACGGAACTCTTAAAAGCATAATTATGTAAATAAGCATAGATCCATGGACGCAAGTTTAAGTGAAATGAAAATATAATAAAATTTTACTAAAATTCAGCAGTTATGGAATAAGTGCTAGAACTGTTATATTTGTTTATTGGCTTTTCAAATATGTATTAAATGCCTACTATATGCCAGATAATTAGCATGGAATTTCACTTTGTGTATCTAATATTTCAATGAGTAATACAAAGAAGGATGAATGTGATGACTTTTACAAAAGATAAACTCAGGTTGTGTTGAAAGTGATGTGAGATATATTCATTCAACCTTATTCAGAATCTATAGCACACTTACATGGAGCCCCAAAATATGATTAAGATAGTAAAGAAAGAAAATGATGACTTGGGCATCAGCACCACCAAGGCAAATTTACAGATTAGATAAAATTTAAGCAAAAGATGTGTTTTAAAGAAAACCAAATAAATCAGTATGAATTTTGTTTCGATTCATAAAATAAAATGTGTTTTTAAATGCCTGAATTATATTTCTCAAATACTATATAAATGGTAAAAAATTAGAAAAAAAAAAAAACCCTGAATGTTAAAATTATATATATATTCACTTGAATACTATGTGGGCATTATCAATAATGTTATAAAAACATGACAATATACGGTGCCTGGTGCTCAATCAATTAAGTGATTGACTCTTGATCTTGGCTCAGAACATGATCTCATGGTTCATGAGTTCAAGCCCCCTGTCAGGCTCTGTGCTGAGAGCATGGAGTTAGCTTGGGATCCTATCTTTCCCTCTCTCTCTGTCCCACCCATGCTTGTGCTGTCTCTCTCTCAGAATAAATAAATAAACTTAAAAAAAACGACAATATAGAAAATTATGCACATTATAATGCTTTCGGAAATAACTTTACAGTTAACATTATCACTTTTATGTCCTAATAGAAAGGTTCCATTTGATCTTAGTGCATTGCAGTGTTTAGTCTCCAAGCTCCATGAGAAAAGCAGCCTAATCCTTGGTAGAACTTTTCACAGCTGATTGTATACCCATTTTCTTGTCTATTTCTATTCCAATCAAGTAAAAATAATGTGAAATAACCATCTCTAGTGATCATATAATAAATATTTCCCAATTTTGAAAAGGAATTTAGAGCTGGGCATTTTCATTTGAATTTATACTATATTTTTCCACCTAATAATTCATTATTAGAGGGAAAGGTCCTCTAATTACCCCATAAGTTTCAAAACTTTTATAGTAAAGTCAAGCTTTATTTTGCAGTCTTTTGAAATTATCCATTCTTTTTAAAAAAAGAAACAGTAATATTCATTTGAAAAATAAAAGTTAACCTCACAGCTTCATATATATTGGGAAAAGCTTTAGGAAATAATTATTTCTTATCAGGCAATAATAATTGCTATAATTATCGGTTAGTGATTTAATTTCTATTTTTGAGTAAACTAAGGCATGCTTCAACAGTGTGAAAATCTGCTTCAGAATATTTAGTTACTAAATATTTTTCCTCTAAACTGAACATTTGTTTCCAGATGATTGCATAAGTAAATAAATCTATTTTAATTTTATTCCATAAAATCAAAATAGATTGAATGTTGCTCTAGAAAAATGAGGATAAAACCCAGTGCATGATTGGTATTTTTACCATCCAAGTATCTAAAATAATGGCGTTCGTCAGTACTCCTACCTCTATTGATGAGTGAGCTCATGTTTTTGTAGTTGCTGTTGTTTTGTTTTCAAATAATATTTAACTTACAGATTTGTATATAAATGGAAGAAAATATATTTTGACTTGGTAACAGTAAGCAAACATTTGGAATTTAGAAGATTTTAAGCTTTTAAAAATTTCCCTGAAACAGCTGTATATTAAGACTAATGGTCTTACTATTTTCACAAAGCCATTACTTCCCCCTTAGCTATATTATACTATAGAAAAATTTGATTCGTTAGAAATATGTATTTTACTATTTATGATTCCTCAAAGGGTACTTTTTATTGTTCATATGCCTGTGAATAGGGCAATTATGTTTCAATATTTTTGCCATAGAATCTAGAGATTCTCATATATTATGCTTTCTATCTCATTACAGAATAATTGAATTTCTATGCTATATACAATTTTTACAATGTATTTTAATAAGTAATCCACAGTTTAATATATAAAATGTCATACTGAATTAAATGCTTAAAAATTACCACACGTGTTAGTTTGGGTAAGGGGTATTTAAAATTACTGTCTTCTAAGGATTAGTACATTCCATTTACATTGCTTTGCTACATAATTAAGCAAATACAAAGTCAGCCTCAACGTAAAGGAGTAGAGATTCACTAAGAGTTATCAGGCACTAATTTTAATGCCAGCTCTATAAATGACATTATGAACCTGGGCCTATATTTCAAAATTCCTGTGCCTTAAAGAACTATATCTGGGTTAAGTGAATCTACTTCACAAGACAGCTGGGAAGGAAAAATAAAGGAGTGCCTTTACAGAAAGATACTAGACAAATTTAAGATACAATTGTTCAGAACTTATGTCAAAATGCCCCAAGATAGTTAATATAAATCCACTGAGAATATTACATTCAGAGAACTATAATTACCGGTTAGTAATTTAATTTTCCTAAGAGGCAAATACTGTATCACTAACTTTCTGAGAAAAATAGTAACCAGTTTTAAATGAAATTCGGACATTTTTACAGACTGTTGCCTATATTTTTAAGCATGTAACTTCCTTAGTTGGTATGAATTCCATACCTTAAAGGATAATATTTATCAAAGAATCGTCACATTTATTCACTACCTAACACATACCACAGCAAAAAAAATCCTTAAATATTTAGAAGTTTTTCACTATTAGGAGTATATGTCACCACGAAGAAACACGTATTAAAACTATATACCCTTAAACATATATTATATCAGTATAAAAAAAATTTATTTGCTCTTGTAAATTTATTAAGCAAAACCCAAAGCAATATAGAATTAAGAGTAATTTTTAAAATAGCATGGGAATTCCCTTTAAGGGTATTCTTTTTTATTATTATTAATTTTTTTTTAACGTTTATGTATTTATTTTTGAGACAGAGAGAGACAGAGCATGAAGGGGGGAGGGTCAGAGAGAGGGAGACACAGAATCCAAAACAGGCTCCAGGCTCCGAGCTGTCAGCACAGAGCCAGTCGCGGGGCTCCAACTCACTGACCGTGAGATCGTGACCTGAGCTGAAGTCGGCCGCTCAACCGACTGAGCCACCCAGGCGCCCCAAGGGTATTCTTAAGTTCTTCAAGTTTTCTTAGATAACTGAAGTATTTCTCTTTAAAGATTTGTAAATATATTTAGCTTCATTTAGACAATAAATAACATTTGCGGAAGCCATATCATCTCATCTGCTTTTTGTGATGTGTTTTGTATGTATGCAAAGATAAACGAAACTTAAGAGCTCTGATTATATGAACTAGAAATAACTTTATGAAAGTGGTAAGAGACATTATTACAGTCCCCCGTTAGTAAATCTGATACAAAAAAATACTTTAATATCCCTTATGTTTTGGGACTCTTCATTATGTAACTATTGACTTTTTGATTTCAGTGAACTTTTCAACATTTTCCATTCCATGTGATGTAAAGAATTACATATATGAAAAAATATAGTTAATATATAAGGTATTCTTAACTGCTTCTATACAGTATATTTTGATGGCAATTATTGTGCATGTTCTTTCCAAGTTTAAAAGCAAGATTATCATTTAAAAATGGAAATAAATACTTCATGTCAAATGTACTATTCCACAAAAATAATAATGTATAAATATCGCTATGTTTAAACATGTGAAAGGCAAATCCCCAAGTAAAGACACATCCTAATGTATCTACTCATTTGGGGAAGATTCTCATTCTAAAATAAATAATAAAGCAATTGCAGAGATTTGCCTACACAAATCAAGACATGCCTGATTTAATTCTGAACAACTCTCAAGAGATGTATTCCTACAGCATCCTCTATCAGGAAATTCAGGAAACTGTAAATACTGGAATTCAGTGAGGCCAGGCATCCCTCTGTTAGACTGTTGTTTGGATATTTAGGATTTTTTTAAATATGAAATTTATTGTCAAATTGGTTTCCATACAACACCCAATGCTCATCCCAACAGGTGCCCTCCTCAATACCCATCACCAACCCTCCCATCCCTCCCACCCCCCATCAACGCTCAGTTTATTCTCAGCTTTTAAGAGTCTGGGTATTTAGGATTTAGAAGATAAGATCTGTGCCCACAAGTTGATTAGGGGCAAGAGTCAGAGTCACAAATAGGTTTGAACAGAGGCGAAGATTTACCCAAACATCTTTCACTATTCCTTATATGTCCTCTCTCCTTGAAGGAAAGATTATACATTATATTTGATACCATCTGTCATGTCATCTCTTTAAAATCTTTGGAAAAGACAATACCAGTAAGTAACTAAACATTTTATGATACTTGTCAATATCTACCAGTTTGCTTTAAATATCCACTCATACCCAGCTCACTTTAACATAGCTACCTCAAGATTTCAAATGAAAATGATATATGATAAAAAAGAAGGCAAAGAAATCAAGGACAAAATGAATCTTGTATCTATTCATTCACAGTAGCAGTTTCTTCAAATATAATACATGCGCAGTTACTGGTATCTACTTTTAAGTACTGAAACTGAAACCAAAGTTTTTGACAACATACAAAAATGATTTCTAAGCTGTTATATGAATATAGATTGCCATAAAATTTAAATGAAATGATTAAAAGTGAAGAATCAAATAAGGATTTTTATAGTCTTTATGTTTTAAAACATAGAAGTTCTCATTCTGGGGGGAAAGGAATATGTGGATATGTTACTATTTATTTTTATATGTTAAATATACAACTTTATGGTTTGAAGGGATAAAATCCTAAGGGTCTACTTTGTCTCTCCAAATAAGTTTCAAATTCTGTGTCATTCAGTCTGTCCACAGACTGACAACCACTGACATATCAATTTATTGTCAGTATAGCTAAGAGGTACTACTCAGTGTTCACTGAACCTATCCCTGCTTACACACTTCAGTTCATGTGATTGCTGAGGTCTGAGATGCTTTTTATCCTCTTCCCAGCTTGCTCTACAAACTTTTTCCTGGAGTTTTAAGATATTATCTCCAATGTCACCTGGCAAATACTTATTTATTCAGCTATGGATCCCAACAAATAAACTGCTTGTAATACATTCAATCTGCAAAGCCTTTCAAAGACTTCTACAGTTTTTCCAACATGGCCTAGAGATTTGCAAAATACAAAAAATGCAATAATGTATTATTGGTTTTTGTTAATGATATGATCACACTAATTACAAATTTCATAATGTTATAATTGAATATAATATGCAATAACATGACTATGTTGCATAGAGAATGACAATTGATTCACCATTATACATAGCTATTTGAAATTTACATGTGGTGTTTGAGACTGAGGTTACTTGAATTTCTATTTGTCTGGCAGAAAGATAATAACCAAATTATATATTTCTTTCAAGTGTCCTACATATTTTTCTTTAAAATATTTCTATCTCCATTCACATAATTCATACTATTATTTAATGCTGCAGTGACCTTATTTACACTTACAAATATATTGGTGGCAAGGATGTTCTTAATACACATGATTCATATAAGGGCAAATACTTAACAACTTTCTAGAAAATATTTCTGCTGTGTAATTAAAATCTATAAACAAAAGCTGAAATCCCAAGATTAAATTCCAAGTAGATCTATAATATGTAAACTGCAAAGGTATTACTATTTAAAAATACTATGTTAATAAATAATGTATGAATCTAATTGGAGTTCTCAGTGATGTGTGTACAAGCTTTTTTGCATAAACCCTAGAAATACAAACCTCAACCACAATGTTTTTTAATGGCACATATCAATCAATTTCCATTAGACTTTGAAACCTCAAAATAATGGTCTTTCTAGTTGAGCCTAGTGACACCAGGATGCTTAAATTAAAAGATAAAATTAGCCAGAATATTTAGAAGTGTAAAACTAAATGAACATACATAAGTTTTTGACATGTTTATCTATATAAACAAGTCATTACTTATTGTTTGATTAGAAACAATCAGTAAGCACTCTATACAAAATCTTTGTAATTAGGATATTTGCACATAGCCGAATTCAAGTGTCATAAACATTTTTTCCATAAAAGCATTTCTTTGATCACCTACCCATTCTTCTCCTCCTCAGAACGACACAGATTTTAAGAATTACTACAAGACTAAACAGTAAGACCTCACCCAGACTCCAGAATGTAAACACAAACTTCCCTTTTAACTGCTAAATGCCTAGCACTTCAGCATACCTGGTTCATATAATGACTTCAATGAATATTTGCACAACAAATACCTGTTGATTAAAAAAGTATCTACTTAGTGTTTCTATTTAGTGTTATTCAACATCATGAATTAATATATCCTTACAAATTTTCTTACTTATATCAATAAATGACTCACTGATACTTTCTTATATCTTCTCTTTCAGCAGATAAATATATCCTATCCCCCAGTTCTTGCATTCATTCATTTATTTATCCACTTTTTCATTCATTAAACCCAAAATTAATGAGAGAATATTCTATGCAATTTACCTAGGTTTTAGTAGACCACGTGAATCCTAAGCCCCAAACTTAGAGGGGTATCATGCTATCCAAGCTTCTTATGTGAGAAATTCTGCCTGACGGAGGGTTGTTATAAAAGGAAGGGGGCCCAGCACATTCATCTGGGATACAGAAACAAGAAGGACCATATTTTCTCACCTCCTCCCAATTCCACATAAGCACTTAATCAGGAAAAATGAGCTATTTGACACTAGCTCTTCCAATTTTCCCAGATACATCTTTGGGAACCTCTGTTCAACATTTTTTTCCCATAGGAATAAAGCAAATATTTAAGATTTAAATATGCTGAATGGATATAATGAATAGATAAAATATAAATATAATGAATGGATAAATAAGATTAGTAATATATATGAATATATATTACATGTAATATGTATACATGTATGTATGTGTACATATATTTTACATATAATATATATCTATTTGTCTATATATCTTTGGGTACTTACCCAAAGATAATAAAAACAGGAATTCCAAAAGATATATGCACCTCTATGTTTATTACAACACTATTGAAAATAGCCAAGATGTGGAAGCAACTCATCCATCAATAGATGAATGAATAAATAAGATATGGTATATACAAACATTGAAATATTACTCAGTCATAAAAAATAAAGAAATCTTGCCATTTGCAATGGTATGGATGAAACTAAAGGGTGTTATGTTATGTGAAATAAGTCATAGAAAGACAAATATGTGATTTCACTTATATATGGAATCTCAAAAACAAAACAAATGAATAAACAAGAAAAGCAGAAACACACTCATAAACATAGAGAACAAACTGATGGGTGCCAGAAGGGAGGAAGATGAAGGGATGTGTAAAATGGGTGAAGGGGAGTGGGAGATACAGGCTCCTAGTTATGGAATGAATAAGTCATAAGAATAAAAGATACAGCATAGGGAATATAGGCAATGGTATTTTAGTAACATTGTATGGTGACAGATGGTAGCTATGCTTGTGACAAACATAGCAAAACATATAGACTTGTGGAATCACTGTGCTGCACACTTGCAGTTTTACAGGTTCATTTTGCCTCTGAGAAAGATTTAATCCACAGAAAGAGGCAGTTAGTTCCTAATTTAGGGTTTGTGTCAAAGACGTGGTACAAATTACTCAATTATTTTCATATAATCAGGATAGAAGTAATATTTTATTTCCTCTATTTCCCATTAGATGCAAAACTCTTCCAATTATTAAACTCCTTAGCTGGTTATGTAATTCCTTAGAGACTTCTTCCTATGTGGGAAGACTAATTATTATATAAATGTCAATTCTTTGAGAAATAATTTATAAGATTTGTGCAAGCTTAGACAAAACAACAGTTGAGTAAATGTGGAGTAATACATTTAAATTTTATCTGAAAGAATAAACAGGAAATTTTCAAGAAAATTTTGAGACTCATGAATGGGAGGGCTTCCAGATTAGATATTTAAATATTTCATTTGTAAAAATCTACAAAAATGGGTAAATAGACAATCTTAGAGGTGATCCTAATACAGATATAAATGAATGCACATGTGCATATTTTTGTATTTTTACATGTGTTCATGTAACTGTATAACGGAAACTTACAAACCAATGAGAAAAGGATATTTTTTTTAATTTTTTTTAACGTTTATTTATTTTTGAGACAGAGAGAGACAGAGCATGAATCGGGGAGGGTCAGAGAGAGAGGGAGACACAGAAACTGAAACGGGCTCCAGGCTCCAAGCTGTCAGCACAGAACCCGACGCGGGGCTCAAACTCACGGACCGCGAGATCATGACCTAAGCCAAAGTCAGACGCTCAACCGACTGAGCCACCCAGGCGCCCCGAAAAGGATATTTAAAAAAAAAAATAAGATATTTTAATTTGAAAAATCAAATTAGATACTTCATATTCATCAAATGAATTCCACATGGATTAAAAAGAGTTAAATTGGAAAATGAGAATCACAGAAAGGGAACTATAAGAAAAAAGATGTGAATAACTAATTTTAAGATTGAGAAGAAACTTATAAGAGGAAAGGAAAAATTCCCAGATTGATTTATTTGACAACAACATAATAAAATATTGGGATTACCAGCCTACTTTAATTTATTGCACATTGCTTTGTTCGTGCTTCGCAGATACTATGTTGTTTATAAATTGAATGTTTGTGGTAACCCTACATTAAGCAATTTTTCCAACAGCATTTGCTCACTTTGTGTCCCTGTGTTACAGTTTGGTAATTCTCATAATATTTCACACTTTTTCATTATTATTATACTTGCTATGGTGATCTGTGATCACTGAGTATAACTTACTGAAAGTTCAGATGATGGTTAACATCTTTTAGCAATAAAGTATATTTTTAATAATTTCAAACTTATTTATCATCAACCAACCTCTTTGCTTATTATTTTGTTCAAATATAATATACAATGTTATGTGAGTTTCAGATGTACAATATAATGATTCGATAAAGTATTTTTAATCAATATATATACATTTTTTTAGACATAATCCTATTCCATTCTTATTAGGCTGCAGTAAAACATCAACATAACTTTGATATGCCTGGAGAAACCAAAAAAATCATTTTACTCACTTCATTGTGATATTTGCTTTACCTCTGTGGTCTGGAACCCAACCCACAATTATCTCTGATATGTGCCCATTCTGAAAATCCTTATTTAAAAGGGGGAAGAGTAGGTAATTTTCCATCTTAATAATAATAATAAATAAAATAATATATTGATGCCATTTTGAGTTACCAAACTTCTCCCTGTATGCATATATGAATATCTGTGTTTATATAGAGATATCTTCATCTATCTGTATTTAATCATTTTAAAAATTATTTAAAAACAAAGTTAAATTTCTGACAGGAATTTCATATTATATTGTGAAAAGTAATTTGTCAGAATTATGAAAAGTATGTGTGGTTTTATCAATGAATATACTTTTTCATCTGGTGATTCTATTTCTAATATGAAATTTAAGATTCTGGTTAAATATTTATAGAAATAAAATAACAAAACTTTGAATAGTATGAATTTTAAACAACACTGGAATAGTTAATAATTTATGTCCTATTGCTATGATAAGCTATGATATAATCACTGCAAAATTATTTTTGAAGTCTATAGATATAGGAAGATGTAAGTAATACAAATGATTAAATGAAAAAAATACAAAATATTTTCATGGTGTTTTGGTTATATGCATATGCATAAACTTAGCTTTCTGAATGTTTACTATCTTGTATACTTAGCTCTCTCTCTCTCTCTTCACAACACATATTTGTCTCTCACGCACACAGACAGGACAAAACACTAGTACTGTATACATAAAAACAGTGTTTCTCTCCAATACAGGTAGTTTTAACACCAATGCTCCTAATTTTCTTCTATAAATTACTAATTAAAGGATATACAAATATTACTCTTGTTTTAATGCAATGACATTTTAAAAATGTATGACAAGGTTATTTACATAGTCATGTGTGGTGAGCTGAAAAAAGAGGGTTATCAAAGGAATTCAGTGGGTAAGAGGTATGACCTCAAAACTGCAGAGTTATTATGTGCTCTAAAGAACTGGATGAAACATTGTAAGCAAATGCAGCATAGAAGAATCAAATTGCCTCAGTTACCACAGGTATGATTAAAAGCAGGGTAGTGTAGAAGCAACATGGGTCCACATGGAGTATGTCATAACTATAGCTTCCTTGGGGCACATGGATGCAAAGATGGCCTAACATATCCATATTAAGCATAGGCACACCTATTAGAGTAATTCAAATTGAGAAAAATATATGTGAAAGTAGACTAGTATTGGGGTGCCTGGGTGGCTCAGTCGGTTGGGCATCCAACTTCAGCCCAGGTCATGATCTCACAGTTTGTGAGCTCAGGCCCCACGCCAGGCTCTGTGCTGACAGCTCAGAGCCTGGAGCCTGCTTTGGATTCTGTGTCTCCCTCTCTCTCTGCCCCTCCCCTACTCACACTCTTATCTCTCCCTCAAAAATAAATAAAAATTAAAAAATTAAAAAAAAAAGAAAGTAGACTAGTATTAAATAGTATATAGACAAGGATTTAATATGAAATAGGTTTAGACTATACTGGTATTAAAAAGCTGAGAGGTAAATTAACAATACTGAAGAAAATCACTAGGTTTCTGTCCTTAGGGGAAGAAAAATGATACAGAAGTAACTTACATTTACAATATATACAAATTTTGATTGTAAGAAATTTGTTAAAATACTGAAATTACCATCAACAGACATTCAAACTCAAAAATCAACCTTTTCTTAAAGCATGTATTTAATAACCTAAAAGCTCTTTAATATACTCAACTCATTGTTTATAATATTAATAAGCATTGTTTTTTTTTTTAAGTTTATTTTTGAGACAGAGAGAGACAGAGCATGAATGGGGGAGGGGCAGAGAGAGAGGGAGACACAGAATCCGAAGCAGGCTCCAGTCTCTGAGCCGTCAGCCCAGAGCCCGACGCGGGGCTCGAACTCACGAACCGCGAGATGGTGACCTGAGCTGAAGTCGGCCGCTTAACCGACTGAGCCACCCAGGTGCCCCAATAAGCATTGTTTTAAATCAAATTTAAGTTCTATAATAACTGGCTCAAATAAATATGCCCTGAGGTATAAATCTGCAACAAGGCAGGCCCGTCTATTTATGGCAGTCATCTTAGATGCACTCAAATGCACTATGCATTTTGTACAGAAGACTGAATGATAAAGGGCAAGTAGTTAAGTTTATGGAAAAAAAAGAAAAAGTACTTGCACCTTTCAAATGAAAATTGTGTACTTCCCCAGTGTTTCTTCATAAGCTACTTATCTAAAAACTAGAAGCACGTCTTTCCGAAAAAGAAATGTCCATGATCAAGTGCTGTTAATTTTCCAGGATATCCTCCCAAAACCCTATCCCTCACAAGAACCATCAAAACTCTAATATGAAATCTAATACTACTACTATTGAGTGATATCTCAATCAGCTTAACTTTTATATGATTAAAAAAGCACAAAATAAAGCACCGAACACTCCCTCAGTGACCATTAGGATTACTCACAGTGTTTTTAAAAAAATATTAAATGTTGGGGTTTTAACTACAGAGATTCTGATTTCACTGGTCCACAGGAGTGGATTGCTATTTTAGTGGTATGCACGCAGGTAAAATTATTAATGCTTTTTGGATTTCTCAAGTCTTTTGGAATTGGTTCTGATGTTCAGATTGGGTAAAGATGCATTGGGGTATGGAATCTATTAGCCACATTCTAGTAATTTGGGCACTTTTTAAAATCTCTCAGGTTGAGGTCTTCTGCTGAAAAAGAGGGATTTTAGTAAAATCTAATAGCACTAGTATGGGGAAGAAATGAAATCCTGTTTGTAAAGAAACTCTCACAGTGTCTGGCAGAGAAACCAAGTCATCTATAAATATTAAGTATGCATTTTCACACCACATCATATACAACTAGATGATGATATAGAACTAACCAATGTCACAAGTTACTTCTATACAAAATTCATTCTGAGTTTCAATTACCAGCCACAATAGCTGTTTGCCTCAGTAACAGTAATGAGAAACTCTGAGGACTTCTAACTTCCACAAAAGGCGAACTTCACTAGGAATACGTACTACAAGGAGCCTGTCTGGGATGACTAAAGAACTTTGACAATGAAAATGGAGAGAGGCTTACATTTTTGGAATAGAGCTAAGGAGTTGATTTGTGGCAGCTTTCTAATGATTAGCTACTTGGGCAATGTGTTGAGTAGATGAATGCCTTTTCTTGGTAGCATAACCTACAAGGTTATTGACATTTGAGAAAAACAATGTTCATCTTCTACTCTGGACTGAAATAACAAAGGGTTCCAAACTGGATGGAGGTTTTTAAGTTTCCAGTAACGATAATAGTAGGAGCAGATAAAAGAGCAAAACGAGCAGTGAGAATGTCAGACCAGGTAAGTACAAAGAGGAGTAGAAAAAAAATCCATAATTATCAACAGCGGCAGTTTTGGAGGGAAGGATTTGATAGTAGAGCAAGGCAAGGGATACAGTGATGCATGAGTAAAGAAAAGCCCAAAATTTAATGAAGTGAGAGGAAATTTGTACACAGTTAATTAAACAGCCTCTATAGTATCCCCCAAATCAGGGACAACATCAGTCTGCAGACTAAGCTGGGAGTAGGAGTATATTTTCATACCTATATTCATTTCTTCTCTGTTATACACTTGTGTTTCAATTGTCATTGCTGTGTTTATTGAACTTGTAGGCAAATTCCAAGATGTGATCCTCCATAAACAAAGGAGAACTTTGTCTTTTCATGTAATTAGATGGGTGTACACGCATTCCATTCCATGAGGGTTCCTTGCCATCTGATTTAGTTTCTTAATGAACTGAATTTCAGCAAATAAACTAATTTAAAATCCTAGCTCAGGAAATTGGTAAGGGTAATTATTACTCCGATACAGTAACTATTTTATAACTTATTAAGGAAAATATTTGCTGTTCAAAGGAAAAATCTCTGCCTGCTCAAGAAAAACTATCAGATAAATTTGTCTTTATTTTATTACTAACATCTACATTTTAAATCCTTAAAAAGTACATGTTTTCTATCTGTGTAAGTTTAGTAATGTCTATTTGTGCACCATTTCCCAGAATCAGAAAGACCATATACTCTTACCTTCCTTCTCTGACTGCCCTTTATTCTTAGCAAAGGCCCCTTATGAAAACCCCTTTAGTACTCCAGGGTTACTACTTATTACAGTAAATACAGACAAAAAGGTCCTGTCATCCTATAAAATCTTTCAGTTTCTGAAAGCTAAAATTTAATTCCCTGTGCAAATTCAAATATAACTCAAGAATAGAACAGCTTCTCTATGTAGTTGATAGGATTATGACAAAAGGGTAGAAGAA
This sequence comes from Panthera tigris, assembly GCF_018350195.1. Classification (NCBI taxonomy): domain Eukaryota; kingdom Metazoa; phylum Chordata; class Mammalia; order Carnivora; family Felidae; genus Panthera; species Panthera tigris. The sequence continues at coordinate 37,613,906 of NC_056668.1, read as the reverse complement.
TTGATTTTCAACTGAAGTGAGAAATTAAGTTAACCTTAACCTTCACTCGGATATACATGCTGGTGTATCAGAAAAGACCATGTAGCTTCTTTCTAGCTATCAGAAAATTCAACCTACCAATATCCATTGTTAAGACACAGTGAAAATAGAAGGGAGAACAGTTTGTGCTTGAGAGAATTGTGATTCTATGATTCTGTGAATAGGAGTTGATTTGCTATTTAATAGACTCAGACTACCATTATAAATAATCCAACGTAGATGATTTAAACTAGGTGGACTAAATGGAGGTTTTTCTTTTTTAAAATTAAAGGTAAACATACAATTGATCGTTGAGCAACACTAGTTTGAACTACCGGGGTCCACTTATAGTAGGAAGGGTTTTTTTTGTTTGTTTGTTTTTATTTTTATTTTTTTTACAAATATGAGACTATAAATGAATTTTTCTTAAGATTTTTTAATAACGTTTTCTTTTCTCTAGCTTAATTTGTTATAAGAATACAGTATGTAATACGTATAATATACAAAATATATGTTAATTAACAACTGTTTATGTTATTGCTAAGGCTTCCAGTTAACAGTAGTCAATTAATAGTTAAGTTTTGTGGGAGTCAAAATTTATACGCCAGTTTTTGACTGAAGGGTGGGTCAGTTGTATTTATAATACCACTATTTATTAATTCTTTATATGCCTTATTTTAAAAGACAACATTGGGGCACCTGGGTGACTCAGTCGTTTGAGCGTCCCACTTCAACTCAGATCATGATCTCACAGTTCCTGAGTTCCAGCCCCACGTCAGGCTCTGGGCTGACAGCTCAGAGCCTGGAGCCTGCTTTGGATTCTCTGTCTCCCTCTCTCTCTGCCCCTCTCCCCCACTTACGCTCTCGTAAAAATAAATAAAACATTAAAAAAAAAAGACAATGTTAAAAAGTATACTATTTGAAATGTGGACATCTATTATTAGCTTTATGGTTCATTATGTGCTCCAAGGGACTATCCAAGTAGAGAACAATTGCAAGGAACACTTTTTGAAGCATTCCTGGTCTCCCAAGGGTAGGGGAAGCCTCCAAGAATACAATCATCCTCTCTCTACCCCACTCTACCATACAGCAGAGCTGGAGCAGAGTGGCTGAGAAATAGAACATAGGGTTCTCAAAGAGTCGCTACAACAATCCTGAAGAAGTGCTCTTTAACCTGCAAGGGGATTATTCTTATTCTTTCAAGGATATTATTACCTTGCAAGGTATCAAGACTTCCTACAAATCTATCATGATCACAGCTTGCGATATTCAGGAAGAGATAGCTATACTGACCAATAGAGTAGAATAGAGCCCAGAAAGGGGAGTCTGGGTGGCTTAGTCCATTCAGCACAGGATTCTTGATTGTGGCTTGGGTCATGGTCTCATGGTTTGTGGATTCCATTCCTATGTGGAGCCCATGTTGAGCTCCATACTGGTAGCCTGGAGCCTGCTTGGGATTCTCCGTCCCTCTCTCTCTATCCCTCCCTTGCTTGCGTGCTCATACTCTCTCTCTCAAAATTAATAAATACCTTAAAAAAAATAAAGAAAAGAATAGAGCCCAGAGAGAAACACACCCATGGATGCAACTAAAATATATGAGAGAATTTACACTGCAGCAAAATCAGAAAAGGGGAGCCATTCAAAAATGGACTGTAGAAGTGGTTACTCATGAATTAAAGATAAAAATTACAGTCTTACCGGGCACCTGGGTGGCTCAGTCAGTTGAGTGTCCAGCTCAGGTCATGATCTCACAGTTCCTGAGTTCAAGCCCCACATCAGGCTGGCTGATGTCAGTGCAGAGCCTACTTCCTATCCTCTGTCCCCATCTCTCTCTGCCCCTTCCCTGCTTATGCTGTCTCTCAAAAATAAATTAATATTAAAAAAAAAATTGTCTTACCTCCTACCATATGCAAAAATATCAATTAAAGGGGAATTAAAGTCTTAATTGTAAAAATCAAAATATCAGAGTACTAGAGGAAGTATCTTTATGATAACTGAAATTTCTTAAGACACAAAATAGCTCTAACTATAAAAAAATAAAGTTGATTATATTAAATCTGAGAACTAATGCTCATCACAAGGAACCATTAAGAAATTGAAAAAAATATTCACAAATTGAGAGAAAATATTTGTCACACAATTGTTTTGGGGGAGTTCTCTGCCACTCAGGATATTAAAAATTCTTCAGTTATAAATGTTGTTAATAAAACTAAAACACAATGCTGTATCCTTTTAAGCATCATGCATCTGTGCCCAATCATTATCATTTCCTTGCATCACATGGAGCATAATGTGGTAGACCAAAAATAACCAGAAGTTGAATAATCTCCAGAAGTTGAAAATTTTAAAATTATTTTTTAATTTATTTAGCCATAGTCTTCAGAGCTCTTCAGCAACGTGCTGTCCCTCTTCTCAAGTAGAGCCGAAGGTGGAAATTGCCCAGTTACTGCTGCAGCTGTTCCTTTCTTAGCAGCCTGAGCAGCTCTGACTTAACTCTGGAATTTAGAGAGGGCTCAGCTGCCCATAGAGCTGAGAGAATCAACCTATGTTGACCTCATTTTAAGCTAATGCTTTTTTGAACATGACATGTCTATTTACATGCTTTGATATTCATTAAATGACCTGTCTAGATGAGGTTGGGTCAATATAATGCCTAACAATAAAACTGAGTCCTGCAACATCTGTCTTACAAAGTTTATAACTTTAAGTGTGATAACATCTCCAACAACATCAGCTTGGTGTGATTATATATTTCTAAAATTATTTCCAAGGTATGTGAATTAATAATAGAGCCAGTCTACCATTATGTGCAGATTCTAATTTATATTTAGTGGCTAGTAATTAATATTAAAGTGTTAACAGAGCCTTTCTATTTCTTTTTTTTTTTCTTTAGTTTATTTATTTTCAGAGACACACACAGAAAGAGTGTGGGGGTGGGGAGGGTTTACACACAAAGAGAGAGAATTGCAAGCACGGAGCCTGATGTGGGGCTCAAACTTACTGTAAGTTCATGAGCTGAGCTGAAGCCGGATGCTTTAACTGACTGAGCCACACAGGCGCTTCCAGAGCCTATTTCTAAATTCGTATCTTTAGGTCTTCACTTCCATGTCCAACTTGTTAAGTACATGAATGGAAATAGCATAAATTGATCAATATAAATGAAATTCTTAATTATTTAACATCCTGAACAATGTACAGATAAATATATATTGATGCTATATTTAATTGATCCATATTGTTTTTTACTTTGATGAAAAAATATCTCTGAAGGTTGTAAACAGTTCAAAAACTGCAGGATTAAAAAAATGTGAGCATAAAGGAAAGAAAAATCAACATGGATAAATAATATTAAAGAGAAATTTAGTATTAGTAATTATTATGGTAATACTTAACATTCTGAAATTTACAAAAGGGTATCCATGTACCTTGATTAACAAAAGAAGTTTAAATCCTAAAATATATCTCTAGAGCTTTCTCATAAAAATGCCTCGTTTTCTTTGGTCCAATCCTGGTCATTTTTATCACTGCCTAAATAATATGGTCACCCCCTAATGACAATTTTACTCCCTACTAATGCAGTACCTTACCTAGTTCTTATGCTTTTCCCTTATTAATCCATTATTTCATCCAAGCCCAATCCCTTCCTGTTCAGTCTTATGTGTTACTTTCTTTCAGGGTGGCATATAAGGAATAACAACTCACAAATTCAACTCTGGTGAAAGTCCTTTGTGAAGTGCTATATAATATAATCATTCTCCAACCCGTTTGAAATAATGCCTTAAAACTACTTACTTGTATTGTTAAGTCTTCAGATAGAAAATCCCACACATGCATCCACAAACATGCATCCACAAAAGTAATATTTGGAAATTTTATAGTTCATGCTTGAATTTTATTTAGATATTTCACTGGGAATAAATGAAATTCCAAATACAGTCATACAGAATGTGAAAATGCAGATTCCTATAAGTCAATGATTACTTTGATGAAAAATATTTAATGTAAGTTATTCTTAAAATAACTTAATATTTAATTATCAAGGTATGTGAATAAAGCCAAAAGAAAGTTAATATATTTAAAATACTTATTAAAGAATAATGTGGTTGTGTTTGTATATTCTACTCACTTTCATTTGCCAATGCATAAAACAAAGGACTAATTAAAAATCAAAGAAAGAATGATACTTCAATAACGTATTTATCAACAAGAGTCACCACAAAAATGTGTTAATTGATACCGCATAAAGCATAGAGATACTATAGTAAAATTACTGTTAATATTCCAAGTACCTTATCTAGTTATTTGGGTATCATTTAAGAAACCAGGGATGCCAAGTCTAATTATTAACATAGTATATGCCAGCCACCTTTCTAACATTAACACATATCAACTTACAGCAATCCTAAGAAGTGTAAATATTAATCTCATTTGTTAGATAAGAAAATCAAAGCACAGAGAGGTCTAAAAATTTGCCCAAATACATATGGCTGCTGAGTATCAAAGTTGGAATTCAAATCTAAATAATTTATGTTCATTGTTTATACTTAACCTTTTACACCAAAGTGAAATAACTTTTATTAGTTTGATATCTGTCCAAATAACAGCCTTCACACAAAATTTCTTCTACTGTCATGTTAACATCAGATATTCAGTAAATTAGGTAGACAATGGGGAAAATTTTTCAATATTCATGTAAATTAAATTTAGCCAGGAGGTCATATATTGTGAAACACCCTATTTCTTTATTTTCATGTATGTGCACACAAGCAGAAGATGCTAATTACTATAAGTGGATTTAATTGCCCACAAATCAATTTAAATTACATCACTCCATTATTTCTAAGCTCCTACATTATTGAGCATGACGGGAATAATTCTCTGCTTATCAAACCAAAGAGTGATAGACTACACTAATATAAAATATTTATGGTCTTTAATTTTTATTTCATTTTCTCCCCCTACCTTATACTTTTTCAACTTTATGATAACCCTGAAAGCTAGTGTATTTAACAAAGTCCCTATTCTTCACTATATAAAATTGCAAATAATAAAAAAATCCTATTTGATTCTACACATGGACACTGGGAGACACAGAATACTGAGAAAAGGAAAGTTTCCTTTATTTGAAACACAGGAAACTTAATATAGATAGATGGATGGATGAAACATATATTGATTAAAATGTAGATGGCATTGTTCTAATAGCTTGACAAAAATAAACCCATAAATTAAAAATAAAAACTGAACAAGGAAGTGAAGTAATAAAAGAAATCTGATAACTGTAGTAATGACTTTCTTGCTCACAGGTGACCAAATAAACATTCACTGTGTAAACTGAATTCAAACTTGAAGAACATGGTGTGTTAAAGCAATGCCTCTCAAAAATTTTCACAAAATTTTGTCCTTAACATAGAGTAGGCATTCTATATGAATTGATCTTGGCTTAAGGTGGCCCATTTTATGTGAGATCCCATATGTTTGGGTTAAATTTACCTCGATAGAAATGCATACAAGGTTTATCCTAAGGTTTGGCATACACTTGGCACATGGCCTTGTATGCTTCAGATTACATGTACCTTGTACTGAGAAGTTCTGTTATGCATTGTAAAATGGCTTGCTATCCATTCATGGTCCACATCTTTATGTCTTTTAGCAGCTCTATGTCTATTGCTATCTATCTTGAAACTTTTAGTAGTAGCTGTGATGTTTGAAATTGATGTTTCAAATTACTTTAAAAAGTCTTGAATCAAAATGAAAAAAAATCAGATTCCTTGATCTTTAAGCATAAGTATTTATTCAAGAATAAATAACATTCACCGAGTTCTATTCCATACATTAGAGATATCACAATGAACAAAACAGACTAACAAATCTTGCTTTCATGAGTTCGTATTTCAGAGAAGTGAGAAAGGCTATCTGCTTGTACACACGTGTGTGCAAGTATGTGCATGCAAAACACAAAATGTGTTAGTTGGTGATAAATGCAATAGAAAACAAAGCTGGTTAGAAGGACAGGTGATGTTGCAGTGTGTCGGAACAGTGGTCTGGACAAAGCTAACAGAGTGTATTTTTGAATAGCCCTGAATCATTTTTGGTGTAGTAGAAACCCAGACAGAAACAAAATATTGAGGAAACAAGCAGCAAGAACAAGGTGCCCAAAAGGGAGTTATTGGAGCTGTGTTCTTGGCACAGCAAAGAGACCAGTGTGGCCTGGACAGGGAGATGGCCAAGGAGTAACTAGAGATGAGGTCAAGAACACTCAGATTGTGTATGGTCTTATAAGACCTTGGAAGGACTTTGATTTTCTTTGAGCCATGAAGTTTGAACCATGAGATTACATGTTCTGATTTACATTTTATCAAAAACATGTTGGCTGCAATGTTGAAAATAAACTGAAGGGAAGAAAGGGTAGAAATAGGCACTAGGGAGTCAGGTAATACTCCAGTACAAAGATGATGAAGATTTACATTTTCAACTATATCGTTAGAGGTTAGAAGGTGGCTCTTGGATTTTTCTTGAAATAGAAATGATAGTTCGGGATTTTTTTTTTTCAAAATTCAAGGTTCTCATCATTCACACAAGGATTTGTGATATACCATTAGAAATTTACCACACCAATGTTTTTTTAGTAACTAGATGAAAAAAATCATTTAAAAAATGCTCAAATATATATATGCATACTTACAATGGAATTATTCTTAGCTTTTAAAAATCTTGCTTAAGATTATTTAATAATAATAAAAAAATAAACCTAAAATGTTTGCTTAGACTTTAAGCTCTCAACTTTTGCTGTTTTTGTACTTTTGTTTTGCTCACCATTAGCTAGAAGTTCTTGGCCTGTACTTGTCATCTCCTCCCTAAGATAACTTACAATATGTTTGCTAAGAGAATTTACAATATGTCTTTAAATACATTATCAAATGACATAATGAGATAAATTGGAAAAATAATTACTTTCTAAACACACAAAACACAATCTTTGCCTTTACACTTCAGCAAACCCCACTAACTGGTGGACAATCTGTTCATTAAGGTCATCGTCCTGATTTATATTGACTCTGAGAGGCTGTGCAGTAATTCTCATGGCTGGTTAATACGGCCGAAATTAACAGATTGACTCTGCCATGCCCCATTCATTTTCCATGAAGAGATTCAGTTAAAAGGTGCATAGCTTATGATTCTTCATTTTACAGGGATGAAAGGTAGATCATCACCTAAATTTGATGTAATTTATCCTCACTTTAACTCATTGAGAATAATTAGTTCATTTTCTTCTTCATAAAAACTGTAAGTCTATAACCATTTAAACTATTTTAGTAAAAATAATTCAAAAATATCCATGGCAATTATACACAATGGAGGTAGGGGGAAAGTTTCCCATATGCATTCACAGTGCTAAAAGGCACTCTGCCAGCACCAAATTCTTTTGGACAATTTCCATAGTTCATTCATATTTTCATGTCCCTGAACATAAAGCATGCTTAGTAAAAGGACTGCATATTTAGAAAAAATTCCATATTCAAATCAAGAGTTGATGTTATTTTTAACTGGTTCATGGTATATATTAATTTGATCAGAAAGCTATATTTAAAGACCAGAGTCTATGCAGCTAAGAGTATAGTGCAAGAAAGAAGATAAACTTGTCCCCCACCTGAAGGTCATGAGGGCTATTTCCAAAAACTTCTGATACATGGAGAATTGCACCTCTTTTCTTCCTTTGAAGTGAGGTAAAATTATGTGATGTGCCTTGGCTGAAGAAACATGGGTAGGAGTGATGTGAATTTGTTTTTGTCAGTAGATTCAGAACATCTTCTGCTTCACCTTCTCCCTCCCACCATTGGGAGAACAGTGGAAACATGAAAAAACATGCTGAGGTGGGGTCTCAGGAGCCTGGATCCCTGAATGATGAAAATCAACAGATTCTTCTTCCAACCCACATTAGGCAATCTAGTTTAAGCAACAAATAAACCTCCATTGACTTAAGCCATTGAGATTTGGGATTATTAATAGATTTGGGTGTTATACAGTTGTAACTGTACAGACACAGCAAGTAATTTTAACATCTACCAAAGAAGCAAGTGGTAAAGAACTAGAGAAAGTAGCTTTACAGAGATGTGAACATGTGCTAAATTGCCCAAAACACAAGAGACTATGCAGCCACAAGGAATTCCAGATAATTATGGGTCTTATCTGATGAAAATTTATATTATTTTTATTAGTATATCTCCTATCCATATTTCTAGAGAATACACTGGAATAAAAAAAAGGAAAAAGTATTGGAAGTCAATTATAGCTGTCATTAAAATGTTGTAGATAAAAGTATATCATTATGTTTGAAATATGATATTTAATAGGATTTACTTTTAAGAAACAACTAAGAGGGGCGCCTGGGTGGCTCAGTCAGTTAAGCGTCCGACTTCGGCTCAGGTCATGATCTCACGGTCCATGAGTTCGAGCCCTGCGTCAGGCTCTGTGCTGACAGCTCAGAGCCTGGAGCCTGCTTCAGATTCTGTGTCTCCCTCTCTCTCTGACCCTCTCCCATTCATGCTCTGTCTCTCTCTGTCTCAAAAATAAATAAACATTAAAAAAAAAAAAAAGAAACAACTAAGAGGTTTTGGTCAAAGTATTTCAGTAATTGCCAGAAAGCATTTTTTTCCAAGAGGAAACTTCTACAAGTGCTCAAATAATAGTAATAGAACAAATATTTTTACAATGCTTCCTACAGGCCACATCCTGTTCTAAGCAATTCACATGTGTTGAGTACTTAATCCTCATGAATACAGGAAGGTACTGTTGTTATTCCAATGTAACAGATTTTAGGAAACTGAGGCATAAACAGCTTAAGTAGATGGCCTAATGTTACACAGGTCGTAAATGGCAGAAATGAGATTTCAACCCAAGAATTCGGTCTCCAGAGTCTGTGGTTTTGAAAACTGCAATCTACTGCTGCTAAGTGAGGATTAGCAGTTAATTTCTTTCCAGCATTAAATAAAATAACTAGTTCTTACACGAAATCCAAGGTTTTGCAGAAGATGAAGTCGGATAGAAGAAAATGAATCCGGTCATTGTCAAGAAATCAAGGATGAAGGACATGGATTAGACATCCTGGGTTTCATGTAAGTTGGCACCAGGGTGCTCTCAAGAGCAGAGTCAAAGACAAGTCTCTGGGCTCCACACCCCTAAGGAGTGAGAATAGCTTATTTAGGTAACCAAAATCTATAATTAGCTAATTAAAAGCAAGAATGTGAATCCTGACAGGTTAAAGACAAGCTGTGATATTCTGCCAGCAGCTGAGAGGCAGCAGCAATTCTAAAGGACATATGACCCAGAGAAACTGGTTCTAAGTCCAAACTGTCTAAATAACTTTCTATTCACTGAATGTGCGGATTTTAGCAAGTTACTTAACCTCTTTAAGCCACCAAAGCCTCAAGATAATAATGCTACCTCAGGATCAATGTAGCATTTAGTAAGATAATGTTTGGGAAGCACTTGGAACTTTTCCAGGCATGTTTCTAGATATAACAGGGTTTATGAGGACAGTGTTAAAAAAGGTGCTCGAGAATACAGCTGTGTTTTAAATACTTATTTAATATATCCTACCAATTTATATATTTTGGTTGAGTTATCCATGTTATTTTCCCTGTAACTTCTATTTCTCTCATATATATATATATATATACACACACACACACACACACACACACACACACACACACACACACACTTTTCTCTTGATTTACTTAATGCATGTTAAAGAAGCTACGTTTGTCCTGTCCGTAGAACCTTCTTACAGAAAGTTATTTGCTATTAAGAATTTAATTTGTATTAACTTGTATTAACATTACTAGCTATAAATTTTCTAGTTTTTACATCTCAAAGAAGATTAGTGAATCCCAGATGCACTGGATAATTGTGCTTAAAATGCTACATAAAAATACATACAGTAATTTATATATAATTTTATGAATGCAAATGATATAATTATTATGGAATTTTATGCATGACCCAATAAAATTGGGTCTACACACTCCCATGTGTAGAGAGGGAGACTTTTTTATTTATTTTTTAATGTTTATTCATTTTTGAGACAGAAAGAGAGAGAGTGCCTGCACAGGGGTGGGGTGGGGGGCAGAGAGAAAGGAGAGAGAGAATCCTAACCAGGTTGCAAGCTGTCAGCTGGTGGTGCAGAGTCCAATATGGGGTTGGATCTCAGGAACCCTGATAGCCTGACCTGAACTGAAACCAAGAGTCCAACACACTACCCACTGAGCTACCCAGGAGCCCTGAGTGGGAGCCTTTTAAGAACATGTAAGTAGCTTTCTGAAGATTGATTCCACCTTTTAACCTGATGCTTTTCTGCTTTCTGAATCTTAGCTACAACTTTGGTATATGGCATTTCATCATTAGGCAATTATATATTTGTGACCAACTTCTAATAGCCCTCCCTATGCACAGTTCTTGAACACCAACTTAAATCTAAACACGTTGTTTCTATCTACACAGCCCCATTTCACTACTGTCCACTTTCATCTCCCGATACCTCTCCCCACTCCCATCTTATACTCCAACCTCCCTACCACCACTCCATAGGTGAGTTGTTTCTCCTTTATCACAAGGTAATTTGTCTTTGGAAAAACCCTTATATGTAAAAGTGTAATTATTTTTTATTTCAGAGGGAAAATTGAGCCCTCGAATTATCTCTTTTGCTAAAATTGCCAAATACAATTAAAATGGCTACAATTTCTCATTCTTAACATTCACTATCATAGCCCAAGTTACACTTTTACTTTTCTTCACTATTCTATAATGTGGCTATTTTGTGCTCTCCTTACCTTTTTTGTAGCTTTTGTGCATGGTAACCTATAGCTCTTATAATAAATACATACATAATTGGATCTACAGAGAAAAACCCACCAGCATTAAAGACAAAATAAATCAATAAAAGACTATCAATTGTGCAAGTTAGTAAAATACAAGTACTCTGAGATAAGAAGTTAGCATGTGCTAACTATATAATGTAATTATGAAAAAAATAATCTGGAAAGAAATACTTCAAAAGCCAAAATATAACATTTAGATGAAAACCCTAATAAATTTGAATTATCTTGTATTAAATGGGATATTTGAGGACATAACTTTTGACAGTTCAGAAAAATAGCAAGGATCTTGTTCTGTTGACTCAGGAAAAAAATAAGATATTGTGTGTGTGTGTGTGTGTGTGTGTGTGTGTATTGTCATTGATAAAATGTATATACAGAGACAGTAACTTCATGCATTACTTCTTCTCAAAGATATATTAAATCTATTAAAGGACTCTTAAGGGAGTAAACATTTAAAAGACCAATGGGAACACCAATATAATTTCAGAAGGGTTAATAGCAGCATTGATGCTATGTCCTGTGTGTCCCTCATATTACAACCATGCAGATAATTGCCCAACCTGCACAACTGGATGCCACATAGAGGATCTGGTACCTGTCCTCGTGATGATCTCAGTGTGCAGAACTCAAATTTGCCCTGTACTTCCATTTTCCTACCATTTTTCAACTTTTCCCTTAGCTTCCTAAATGCAGATTAAAGAAAGCACACCTAGCCTGCCTTTAAAATCATTAAATACTACAGCTTACTACTTGTTTCCTCCTCTTAGGCAAAGCAGTTAAAACCAAGGGAATATGACTGCATTGCCCAAAATGACACTGCTGTAATAAATTATGGTACTCAAGATTCCATCACATTGGACTCTCTCCTTCAGGATGGCGAGATTAATGTGAAACATATAATAACCGTACAAAGACAAAATAGTTTTTGATGCTTTTCATTTGTTTTTCTCACAAATTATATGCACTCTAAATTTTGATCTTTATAATTGAAACTATCAGTATTGTAAACTATGCCAATAACTGCAATCATAAATTGTATTCTACATAAAAAATAAGCATTGGAATATTTGGAAGAAAAATATCTTGTTAGATATTAAAATTTAGCTTAACTAGATGTTTTTGCCCAATAATATATGGATTATAATCTATAGAGTATAATTCCCTGAACCCAAAAGCCCAACTGGTTTTAAAAATGAAATGTGAACAATTCATTATTCATAAACAAAACAACCCTAAAAGAAACCTCTAGAGAATCATTTTCTTATGAATCTGAGTGTTCCACATCATTTCCAAAAGCAGCACCTTTCCTACTCTTGAGAAAATCTCTTTCACCCATTACTAGGAATATATAAGTAAAATATAAAAATACATTCCATGACACTGAAAATAAAGTATGTTGGTGCATTTTTCCCAGCTGGGTACAGAATGCAACAAAGGAAAGAAGGGCTGTAAACAATGGCATGACTCACTAAGGAATTCTGACTCTACCTGCTAAATTGTCAGTAACTGAAATTTACTCCATTCAATGAATTATGAAAATAAATTTAACCCTCACTTTTTGATAAGGTAGAAAGATGTCAATATAGAAAACATCCCATTTGTTTCAATATATTTGTATGAATTATATTCATATAAAAAAGAAAAACCCTTTAGGTATAAACTTCAGGATTAAAGGCACTAATAATTATGTATTTGAATATTCTATAATATACAGTAAAATTTTAATATACACATGTATTCAATATATTCATAAACATGTTACATTTATAATTATGCCATTGATTCAGCCAAATTTTCTTAATATTCTAAAACTATGCCAAATATCTTCAAATGCTAATATTATGATAAGCTTTAATATAACTGCCTCAAAACCAATCAGTAGAAATATTTCTACTATTAAATGACTGTTATATATTTAAATCACAGCAAGTTAAACCTAGAAATACTAAATCATTTTAAAGTTCATTGGTATAAACATTGGAAACTCAAAAAGTTGTGTTAATTAGTATTTATATCTAAATATCAAGGTTTATAATGAATCACCAGATGGAGAATAAATATTTGTAAAACTATTCAAACACCAGAAAACTGCTAAGTCAAAATTTGTTTTATATTAGAAAACTACAAGAACCACCTGAATATTCACTGAAAACATGTTATATTTGACAATAAAAGGAAATGTGTAAATATTTGTGCTTTATTTTCTTTACTAAATGTATTATTCTAAACCACTGTGGATCTGGAAAAATTAAATTTCTGAGGACGAAAGAAATAGCCCTGAGTGAAAAGAAATAAGTTCTCATAAAATTTCTTTAAATTGTTACATTTAAGAATAACTAAATTTTCTGTTTTAAAAATTAAGAATTCCTAATCATTCATTTTTTCATGCATTTGGATTAAAAGAAACCCAGTTCATTGATTTAACTGGTATCTTAATGATATCCTCAGGAAAATAGAACCAAAGCAACCTAATCTACTTTGGATGTCCAAAGACATCCTTCTATTTATGCTTCTATGTTATGATATGTCAATATAATCCACCATTGAGTTATGGAAAAGAGAGATATTTATATTTTTGTTCAATTGCTATTGTTATTTAATTGCTATTGCTATTTATTTGCCTATTTTTAAACTATAAAAGAAGTGGTCTATTACAATAAGGAGATATTAATGTTGCTACAATACAAACTGAACCTCACAATTCACATGATACAAAATGTCACAAGGTGATATGTTTGGTATATATTTTTATATGTCGATGAGTTTGTGCCTAAAATCAAGAGTGGGTTCAGAATGTATACACTACTTAACTATAAAATTGCAATATTGTGGTACTTATCCACCTAAATCCATGTTGAAAATCAGGATTATTTTCTTTAAAAAATTTTTTATACATTTATTTATTTTTGACAGATAGACAGAAACAGAACACAAGTAGAGGAGGGGCAGAGAGAGAGGGAGACACAGAATCCAAAGAAGGCTCCAGGCTCTGAGCTGTCAGCACAGAGCCCGACGCGGGGCTCGAACTCACATACCATGAGCTCATGACCTGGGCCAAAGTCGGGCACTCAACTGACAGAGCCATGCAGGTGCCCCCTAGATTTATTTTCTTAAAGCTACTTTCATTCATAGGTAATATGCTCTATAAAAAATTTTTAACTGAAAGATACATTATAAGGTGAAATATATCTAAATTTAAGGAATCAGGTCCAGTTATTAATTTTTTAAAAGCAATAAATACATTACCATAGATCCAATAGTTTGACAAAATGAGAAATAGTATATTTATTGCTTTCAGAAACACTGTTTTTAATTAAGAGGTATTTTACCCAGAAAGGTGTCTATAGGTTGAAGAAAATATATTAGGCATATTATTTTAGAATACAACTAACATTATTTTTGTAATGTTTATTAATTTATTTTGGGAGAGAGAGACAGAGAAAGTATGAGTAGGGGTGGAGCAGAGAGAGAAGAAGAGAGAGAAGCCCAAGCAGGCTCCACGCTCAGCACAGTGTCTGATGCAGGGCTGGATCTCACAACTGTGAGATCATGACCCGAGCCAAAATCAAGAGTCAGTTGCTTAACTGGACTGAGCCACCAGGCTCCCCAAGAACACAACCAATATTACTTTAAAATGCAATCTTGTATTTCCAGACTTTTGCAACATCATGAAGCTTACAGAGAATTGATAAAGAAAAAGTCAAGTCCTTTTCATTGCACTAACAAGAGAAATGCATAATTCTATTCAAACACATGCCTGTGCACACAGATGTACATGCATGCATACATACAAGCATCCAATATTCAGCATGTAATTGCCACTAGATTATCAGGAAATATGCAAGCTAATTTTTTTTTTACAATGTATTCTACTACTAGCTTGTTACTACTACTTTCTGATTTCCTTTATTTATTTATTTTATTCTTTCACCTTTGGACTATGAGTTACTCATAATTAACCTACATATATTTAACTAGACATGAAAAGTGATTATAAAGGTAATCAGAATGACATAAAACCAACATTTCAATTACTGTCAACCATCTCCTATTTCATCTATTATCCAAATGCACAATCATATTTGAAATCATTTTCATAATAAAATATACTACTGGTTGGTTCCAGCTGAAACTTGCCAATTGCTATCAATCTCTGGAGGAGTTATTCCTTATTTGATGAAACTACATTTTTTTGTTTGTTTGTTTGTTTTTAATTAGCTAACTTTCCTGTATGGTGATACATACTTTAAATAGAAATGGGCACTTAAAATTAGAGGTCAGAACTCAGTATTATAGTTTCCCACTACACATTTGTGTTTATTGATAAAAATATGAGAAGAAATATTTAAATGAAATGTTTCATGAAATATTTTTAAAGAATGCCTTCTTAAGCTAGATTTCGATACTATAATTCTTACAACTGATTAATTCCTAGACATATTCTCTGTTTTTAGGAGGCAGTTAACTGTTAGCAAAAAGAGTTCTGGTAAACTTATAACCTACTTCTAGTCATTTAAACTTACTGAGGCTAGTTTTCATCACTTCTAACAGGGTGATGGCATTCATCAATTTCCTGTTATAACGATGCATACTATTTGATGAATACTATTTTGAAATTGTGGCACTCTACACATTTGTAAAACACCAGTATCAGTATGTTTTTAATGTTTTGAAATTTATGTTTACATTACAGAACTATATCAACAGAAAAGAAAATCTAAGTATCTCTCACTACATAACAGCACAATTATCATTTATGATAATAAGTGTTACAGAATCAATTCTAGAGAATTCTGAAGTTGAGTACACTTGGTTCCAGAGTTTTATGTTACCAGCGATGGATGAAAGATACATAGTTACTGTCCTTTTAATTTGAAGTTGGCTTTTGATAAAAATGATATATGGAATAGAAATTTTATAATACTATAATTTATATAAATTATTACTGCTATTTTTGTGTTTTAAACTGATTTTAAATTTTATGACCAAATACTTTTGGGTTTTTTGTTTCACAGGAAAATAGCTAAAATATTTGATCATATGAAATTTTCATAACCATATGTTATTTTTTCTATATGTGTACATATTTATATTTACTTATGAATAAAACTACTTTCCTCAGAGTCATTGCTTGTTTTGGCAAAATTTGTTAAAATTATTAATAATATTATTTATGAATGAAATTAAGTCATAAGAATCATTCATTCTAAGATAAAGTAAAAGTACTTAAAGTTAAAAGATAGTAGCATAATGAAAAATACTTAAGGTACCAGAAAAGCATAGTTTGGGTTTTTTTTTTTTTTTTTTTGAAATTAAATTCCTGTTATGGGGAACAGGAAAATACTGAAATTCATTAAAATTAATTAGAATCTTTCAATAGTTCAAATATTTTTTAAAATGTTATAGAATTATAATCAAAATTTTATTTTGTCATTTTGTGTTAAATTTATTTTAAAATCTATGTCAAAATTCTAGTATGTCTTTTTTGGGATTTTATTAGCTTATATT